>NW_010415415.1:0-9675 GCF_000710305.1 Buceros rhinoceros silvestris
CCCTTCATCCCGCAATGATTTTAACATTTTATAGCAGGAAATATGGCATGGCAAGGAATACATTCTTCTTTATAATCAGAACACTTTTTTTTTTCCTTTCTTTTTTGGTATTAAAACTAATAGCCTAAGGCCAGGCAAATGTACCAGATGTAATACAAGGGAGTGTAGTGGCATCCTGTTCACAGATTGTTACATGTATTCAGCATTAGCTTTGTATACTCTTAGGGTGAATTGTTCTTCTGCAAAACTATCGGAATAGCTGAAGACCTCAATCCTCCTGTGTAATTAAGGCAAACTTACTGCAAGGCGAGACGTTTGCAAGAAGGTCCTTGTGCACACCCAGTCCTGGGCTATCAGCCACAGGGCTGAAGCCTGGTATAAATTAAGGAAGCCTGAGGGCTGCAGTAATTTCCAGCAGCTGTTGTTGGCTCCAGCCTCTCCTCTAGCATCTGAAGATATATACCAGAAATATCAGAGGCCCACCTTGTTTAGTTTGCTGCCCAGCAACGCTACATCATATGCATGGTACTACCTGGAGCCTGGGGAATAAGCCATAATTTCACCTGTACCAAAAAATGCTCTGAGGCAACCCTTACCAGTTAATGTTTTCTTGCCTAATAATTTAATGTAGCAAGACTTCTTGAAACCTCCTCTGAAAGTAAACTGAGCTCATTTAGTGCTGTGAGGTTTGCATATCATGCTGAGGAGCACCAAAAAAACCTCTGAGCCGATGGAATTATAGAGCACCTATTGAAGGTGGAGGTGATTGGCTTGTTGGGATCCAGTTGTTAATAATGTTAAGCAAATAAAAGCTATTACATTTCTGTCATGTTATTTTTGTTTTGACGATTTTTATTATTATTTTTAAACTAGAACTTAATGCTATTTAGAGAAGTAAATTTTGCTATGTTTGCATGCTCTTTGTTGAAGAAAAAGAGCTCCCCTTTCAGGGTGCTCAAAATCCTCCCTTTCCTATATCTGTTAGTGGCCTCCATACCAGGTCTCAGGGCTGAGACTTCATACTAATCTGTACTAGGGCCTCAGGGCCAAGAATGCAAAAATGAAAATGATGCATAACTTCAAACTCTATGGTGAAGGGACAAATGCCTTCAGTGTCTTCAACTACTATATTATTCAGCGAGGGTGTGACTTTAACTTCATGTGTGTATGCAACACATCGAGCACACTTTTTCCACTGCATAATCTGTATTTGCATTACATGTTTCATAGTCATTCTTGTAGTACTGAATTTGATATACTAGAGGCAGGCTTATGCCTAATTCACTGCGAGTCCCAAGACTGAACAGCAAGACAAGATAGAGACACTAAGAGAAAATATGCCATCTGCTGAAATAGCTATGTACCACATATTTGGTGCTCCAGGGTAAGAATGTTTAGTTAGATATGTCTTGGAAATCTGAGCTTCATACAGAAGAGCTTAGCCCTTCTGTACTTTGGTCTGTTTTACTAAATAAAGCTAGATGACTTTTTTGAAAATCCTGGTTGTCGATTAGCATAGTTTGACTATGAGTCCTCTTCTCATTCATTCTGAAAATTTGCTGAAGTTCCTGAATAATGTAAATGTAGTGAAGGTACCAGAGCCGCATGAATGAGTCTTCTGTACCTACCTGAGCTTCAGATCCAAAACAGCTATCATTGTCCTACCCACGTAGGTGATGTATCTCTGTAATTTTCAAGTACTGACTGGGGAAATTGTCGATATATATTTTTCCCACCTACGAGAATGCACTGTGGTAAGTTCCTGAAGTCAGCTACTAAAGGCTGTTAACTGTACTTAAAACCAAAAACAAAGTATTACTCAGTCCTTCTCCTCTCACCCAAAACCTTAAGTTTTTCAGCATATGTTTTACCTTCACTAAACATCAAATCATCCTTCTCCAGTTTTGTTTTTCTTCTAACATTGTAGCATTCTTTTTTTCCCATGTCTCAGTGTTTTATTAGTAACAAATGATTGGAAGAATTTCTTTATGACTTATTAAAGACAATCTTTTAATTTGAAGGTTTAAATTGTGTAATACAATGGTTACAAGGAAGGTGTTTTCAAGCCTCTCTTGAGCTCATAGAAGTATTGAACAATACTGTGATACAATACTGTATTCCAACTGCTATTCCAACAATACTGTGGGGGAAAAAGCCATTTTCAATTACCATCCTTCATGTTCCATGCACATATAAATTGTGTTTATTATAAATCACGTGTATCTGTGTTTTAAACATCAGAGCAGTACGCTATCACCTTCAAGCAGGAGATGGGAGAACAGCTACCCCATTATGGTTTTTTCTGTTTTTTTAAGCAGAATCACCAAAAGGCCCTCAACAATCTGCAGGCATGAATGGAAATGTGCAGCATTCCACCAGCACTGGGCAGCAGCAGGTCTCTGCCATACCCTCTCCAAGTGCCAGCAAGCCTTGGCGCAGCAAATCCATGAATGTCAAACACAGTGCGACCTCTACCATGCTGTCTGTGAAGCAGCCTAGTCCCGCAACCTCCCCTACTCCATCTTCAGACAGGCTCAAGCCACCCCCATCTGAAGGCATAAAGCCCCCTTCATCTGGACAAAAATCTATGCTGGAAAAATTCAAGTTGGTTAATGCTAGGACTGCTCTAAGACCTCCTTTGTCACTAAGCTCAGGACCCAGTGACAGTGGGAGAGAGGATGATACCTTTTCAGAGTGTGGTGAAATGGATGTCTTAAGCGGTGGGGTGAACAGTGGCGGCTCCACAAGTAGCAGTCCTAAAGTATCGCCGAAGTTAACCCCTCCAAAAGCTGGAAGCAAAAATCTCAGCAATAAAAAGTCTTTGCTACAGCCAAAGGACAAAGAGGAAAAGAACAGGGACAAAAACAAAGTTTGCACTGAGAAAACAGGAAAGGAAGAGAAGGACCAGGTCACTGAAACATCTACAAAGAAGAGCTCAAAAATTGCAAGCTTAATCCCAAAGGGAAGCAAGACAACAGCAGTCAAGAAGGAAAGTTTAATACCGTCTTCTAGTGGGATCCCAAAACCTGGATCAAAGGTGCCAGCAGCAAAACAGAGCACTTCATCCACTTGCATGGGAAGTAAGGAGGTTGAAAAACTGAGGACTACAAAAGGAAACCAATCCCAACCAGTACCAAAACCTCAGCTTAGCGAGAAGTCTTCTCCTTCCTCTGGTCTTACTTCTTCTGAAGGGAAAGAACCAAGTGCAGCTCTCACCCCGGGGGCCTCTGCAGCTCTGTCAGCCTCAGTGGCTGCAAGCAGCAGCCAAGGCATGGGAAACGGTGTCGTCCAGCTTCCTCAGCAACAGCAATACAGTCACCCCAACACTGCCACCGTAGCTCCTTTTATTTATAGGTAAGGTAATGGAGGGAAATTGTTTTTGTGTTACCATTTAGGAAAGAGCTAAAACAGATAGACTTATGGTGGATCACGCTGTTAAGTTTCTTATCTCCCCGTTCTGTCACAGCATCATGCACGTGTTCTTAATATTATTTTTTAATTAACATTGCTGCATGAACAATTTCTTCCAAGAACTCTGAGCCTCTACCTTGTACAAAAGCAATCCATTGCAAATATTTGCCACTTAAAATTCCGGAAGTTTTGATTAGAAATAGAAATCACATGATACATTCCCTGTGCTGCTTTTGAAAGGTCATGGCTGAGTCAAGTTTCTAGAGTGAATATTATTGTTTGCAATTTAAGAACCTCAACATTTATTTGCTGATATTCAATAACATTTGGTTAAAACACCCTGTTCTCTTAAAAAATCCTAAAATAAACTGCTGATGTACGTAACAGTGCTAGTATGATATTAGAGGAAAAACCATACACATACTTTTGCTTGTATTCAAAGATATTTTAATATTTTGGACAGGGAGAAAAGGTTGCTGTGTGCAGGTCCTTTTCCTGCTTAGTTTTATACATGAACTAGGTATAGATTAATTCCATGGCGACAGTTAATTTTTAAAGGAGGTATAAACTTTTCTGATTGCCAAGGCTCTGGAATAGATCATTGACCAGATAAAGGAGTCAACTTTTGTCTGAATTTATTTTACTATATAAGAGAGCAACTGAGAAGCTGAGAGATTTCATTGTACAGCTCAGAAGACAGTAAGTGTAGAAAGACTGGCAGGCTGGTCCGAGTAACAATTTTAAATGTCAGATGTTGGAGGGCTTAAACTACAGTTGTGGGTAAATTTAACATCTGATAAAATGACAAATACATTATTAAGTAAAATGTACTGACATTTTTTGTTAGTGAGCAGTACTCTAGATAATTTTGGCTAAAGATTAAAGAAGTGCTGAAGTAGGCTCTGAGGGAGTATGTATATCATTACACATGACTAAACATAGCTTCCAAACCAGTCTGGATGAGTTTTAAATTGTTTAAGTTAATGCTGAACAAAACTAGTTCTGAAAATCATATGGAAAGGGTAAAAGGCATAATATAGGCTAGATTTCTTCTAATATGCAGTGAGTAGTCTCTGGAGTTTAAATTAAATGTATCACTGAATGTGCTTAAAATACATGTTTATAACTATAATCTCAGTGATACAGACTTTTTGCAGCGTCGTACATAGGATGGCCTACATATGTGTTAGGGTGCATATACGAGGAGGAGAAAAAGCAGCTATGCTTTGCCTTCAGATGCATGCGCTGTTTGATGGCAATTTTACTGTATATTGATGCCATTTCATGATGCCATTGCATGATGCAGATACCTTATCATTCTTTTAAGCTGCATCATGAAGCAAAATGTATTTTGAATTTTAAAGGCTACAGAAACAGGCATCTTCCAGTAAAATTTGTTATTAATAATAATCAGTTTGCTTCAAACAAACAACAAAGACGACATCTCACATGAAAATCAAATTCTCAGAGCCAAGGCCTGATCTCAAAATGCCATAAACCAGAGTAACAGACTGACTTTGATGAAGTTACTTCAATGTATATCTCCGTAACTGAGAGCAGAATCTGACCCAAAAATACACAGTAACTACTTTCCTCAGAACTCTCAAGGGCTTTGTAGCAGTACACAATGATTTTGTGGAAGAATACCAATATAACCGAGGATAAAATAACCAGATTTCCAAAGTCAGCATATTTACTTTTATGGGCAAATGGCAAGTGGAAGTGGGCATGAAGCATTTTCTTGCACTTAAACACAATTGTTTTCTGAGCAATCACCATGATTTATACACAGAGTTTTCAGATGCGCTTGTTAGCTGCTGGATGGCTTTATATATCAATGAGTTAGTTAATAAACATAGTTACAAGTCAGGAAGATTTTTTTAGAGCTAGAAGGAATATCTAGGCTCTGTGAGCTTGTACTGCAGTCCTTGTAAAAAGTTTTAGTACAATTTATTAAAAATACAGTGCATTTTATCCAGAAACGTGCAGAATACTGCAATATATGACAATATACTGCTGCCATCAGTTTAGTCTGGTAGCAGAAGAATAAATAAGCTAGTGCTTTTTCTGGTTTGTTGCCGATACCTGCAGATATGCATTTTGCAATGTTTGATTATTACCCAAGAGGATATTACTTTACATTTGTGAGTAAAAGAAAGTATTCCAAAGTTTCTTTGAGGCCAGCATGTTTTGTTTTGGTTTTTTTTTTCTCAAACAGGGAATAAGATGCTGTAACAGTTATCAACACTCATATTTTCAAGTAGTTGTGTATTTTTTATTAATGGCCAATAGACAGAAAATAGTATTTCTCTAGGCAGTTCTGAAATTATATGTTGCACTGTTCAGCGTTGCACTTTTGGTTCTTTATCCTATCTGGTATCCCATTGTGTTTTTATGTTTTTTAAACACCATGGCATGGAAATTCATATGGGGTTGTTACCTCTCTTCAAAGATTAGCAGCAACAGTCAGAGTTGCGTCTGAGATAATCTAAATAGGTATAATTTAAATTCTCCCATCCTCCTCAGCAAGTGATTATTTATTTCTAAATGCCATTGTGAATGTGTTATTGACAGCTCCTTATGTGTCCCCTCTGAAGTTGACTGCAGGGTCCAACTGATGTAAGAAAGGCTGAAGTAGATGTAGTTTAGTTGCCAGAAACCTCGATAAGAGAGATAGAGCAGGATAAAATGACTAAAAGGAAAATGTAAGACATTTGGTATAAAGTATATAAAGTATACCAGCCCCTACCTGAAATTTCATATTCTCCTACATAGACAGAATTGGAGAAGATGGAAATTGTGCCATCTGCCAGAGACCCTTCAATTCATATTGAAATTGGCCATAGAATTTAATTATCTTCCTAGTAGTGCTTAAATTTCAGATGGAGAAGAGTAACACAGAAGTTTAGTGTTTACTAGGTTATAGCAAAAACAGGAAAAAAAAGCATTAATGAAAACAAACAAGACTGCATCTTTCTCCAAAATTCTTAACATAATAACAAGTTAATTGCTCAGTATTTGGAGTATTTTCCTGCATGTTGGTCAAAACTGCAATATAACCTGTAATTCCAAACATTTTCTTGCACACAGGAGAGCCTGTCGTATGCAATCATTGCTTTATTTCTTGTGAGCAGACTTCTGTGAGTTATTTCTATACAAACATAAGCAATAGTCCCAGGAGTAACACAAATGTCACTTCACTCCATGGGGCAAATCTTTAGTTGATGTAAATCAACATAACCCTGCCTGAAGTATGAGACCTGTTGGCAATTAACATTTGCTGTGGATTTCCTCAAATATTAAAGGAATGTTTCAGAAGGACAACACTGAGTTGTGACTGGACGCATCTACTGAAGTTTAGTTTTCTTTTATTGGCTCCTTCAGTAACCGCTGTAGAAGCTTAGTGGGTCTCTTTTTTATTACTGGAATATAGAATCAGAAATGCCCAAATCCCAGGGCCTGTGATGCTCAGGAATTGCTTATTGCCTGAAATGCTGAAAATATAGAAACTGCTGCAGAGAATTAGGTGACTACTCATCATCCTGAGCTGCACTTCTATGTTGGGCATTGCTTAAATTTTAGTTCTTCAGCTAAATTTGTAGTTTAATGATAGCGACATCTAGAAGAAGTTTCAGTACCTTGCCAGATACACTCTTCCAGTGCCAGCGCTGGACTACAAAAAACAGTTTGCCACCCCTTTTGTCCCTGAAGAATAAGAAACTGGTTATTTCAGTTACCTAATAAGTTGACAAACAGAAGATGGGGTCAGACTATTCTCTGAAATTCAAAATGAAAGAATAAAAGATAATTGATGCAAGTTACATCAGGGGACATGCTCATTAAAAGTTAGAAAAAATGTTTTTACCTTGAGGCTGGAACAGGCTGCCCAGAGAGGTTGTGGGAGGCTTTTCCCTTGACAAAAACAAGTTACATCAGGGGACATGCTCATTAAAAGTTAGAAAAAATGTTTTTACCTTGAGGCTGGAACAGGCTGCCCAGAGAGGTTGTGGAAGCTTTATCCTTGGACAAGACCCAAACAAACGAGGCCCTGAGCAGCTTAATGTAGTGAGTCTTACTTTGAGCAGGTCATTGGAGATGGCATCTAGAACACCTTTCTGAAATAAATTACTTTATGATTCCATGAGGACTAAACTTTTCACTTGATAGAGACAGAGAAAGGAAATATCAGTATAATAAATAAACATGTTACCAGGTACTTAAATCTTCATATGTCCTTTCCTATGTGGTGATTGAAACAATTCTATTGCTAGTCCACAGCTTCGTGGGTGCAAGGGAAGTGAAGAGCAGTGACAGATGAGCAAGAGCATATAATCTGGTTGCACCTCTGAAGGCGCAGTGAAATTCAGTTCTAGCTGCCTGTTCAGAACATTTTTATAGTCCTAGGGAAAAAAGTTAAACTACTCTTCAAGCATCTTGCACACATAACGTCTGCAGAGTTTGTTGAAGACATATTAATGTCCAGTTTGAAAGATTAGAAGCTACTTCTGGTCACTGATCGCGGAGTTAAAATTAAGTTTTCCGTAAAAGCTATTCTATCAGTTAAATGTGTTTGTTAACAATAGATTGTGCGGCTAATTGTACTGCAACTTTCTTTAAAAAGGTGATGATTCAAAGTTATACTGCAGTACGTTATTGAATTTCATTATTTACATTACTGCTGTGAAATAAAACAACAGTCACCACCAAAATTTTGCAATTGTAGGTAGCGCTAAGCATTGCCACTCACCAGTTTTACTTGAAACAAAACCAATGTTTAGAAAAATCTTTCCATTTTTTATGCTTGATTTTCAAGTAATTGTGCAAGAAAG
The DNA here is from genome assembly GCF_000710305.1 of Buceros rhinoceros silvestris. Classification (NCBI taxonomy): domain Eukaryota; kingdom Metazoa; phylum Chordata; class Aves; order Bucerotiformes; family Bucerotidae; genus Buceros; species Buceros rhinoceros. The sequence continues at coordinate 8,241 of NW_010415415.1, forward strand.
GTTTCCAGTGTAGAGGTGTTGGCTTAAGAGGTGGGAAGAGGGGTAATGTGAAGAAATCATTATAAACGTGTAGTTGATTAATGCTGAGTTAAAACAGTAGCTTGGCAATTCTGTTGCTCTTCTGATCTGAAATTTTTTTAAATTAACATACCAACAAGTGTAGCCTTAATCTTTTCACTAATAATCAGTAAAATGTAGGATGAAGAACCAAAAGGGATATGCCCTTCAGTCCTCTGTCACTGGCAACCATATTAACTCTTTTATAAACCAACCAGGGTTTTTTTTTTTTTTAATCTACTTAATCCCCACTAGTCCAATGGCAAGTTTCCTCTAGAAACTCACTCAACTCATTAAAAATCTTTTTAACCCACGTGGTGAGATTATTATTTTGTTAATATTGTCCTTTAACTTAAAAGATGTTTTCCCTTCTTTTGACCATCCTTTTTAAATATATAAGGGAATAAACCTGTCCTCTTCCTTCTCTTTTGCAAGGCTAAACCAAATCACCTCTTTTCTTTCATAAGGGTTTCTTCTTCCCCATGAGCATCCTGGTAGCCCATCCCAGCAGCTGTTCCAAATTTAACACACGTCTTGAACATGGGTGATCAGACAGCTCATATTCCAGATGTGGTCCTGCCAGTCTATTACACTGACAGTGATACACATTCAAGAGAGCTGCACCTCAGAGATATGTTAAAAAAAAAAAAAAAAATCCACAAAAACAACAAAAAACCAACCCAACATATTCATCTGATTATCTTTTGGAATGTCAAGTAAAAACCAAACAATCTTTGATGTTATCTGTGTTTATCAAAGGTTGGCTATTTCATTACAGACAGGAGATGACTAACTGCATTAAAAAGCTTATAAAGTTGTGTTCCAAATTCTGTTCTTAATTACTCCTGTACTGGCTCATTTTTATCAAACTGAATGAGTTTGTGCAAGTATGATTGAGAAGATTTTTTCCATTAAGCAAGTTTCATGCTCTTACAAATAGGTAGCGTGTAACTCAGTGGGTCAGGGATAAAATTATTCTCCAATTGCCACAATTAAAATAGAAAACAGGTTGTCCTGTTTTCATGATGGTTACTTAAATTAACCTGTGCTGCAGATGCACAGCACTGGAAGAAATATCAATGGTGTTACTTTGACTAAACTGAAATTCTTTTCACTTTCCTCGATATCAAGAGAGATGCAAGAATTTAATTAAGGTAGTGGGCTGTGAATGGGTAGAGGATTGAGGACCATTCATTAAGGCCAATGAGTAGGGTTAATGAGAAGATATTTTAATTTTCTATTTTCTTGCCTTAAGAGCTTAAACTCTGCAGTCCTGCAGAGATCACTTGAATAATTTGTTGGATTAATAAGTCCCACAGAAAGAAGTACAGGAGAAGACAAATCTGAAAATTTTACTATTTTATTTTGTTTTATTTAT
>NW_010415416.1:0-6132 GCF_000710305.1 Buceros rhinoceros silvestris
TTATATATATATATGTATGATAAAATATCTGTGAACACTAACGGCTAAACAAATTTTAAAGCATTTGCTTTGTTTTATCTAGAGAAAAAAAATTATTTTAGGCTCTGAAATTTCCTCAGAGCACAATTTTTTTCCCACTTGCCTGTTCTTTTCCGTACTTTTCTTTCCCTGGATTAATTATCAGAGCAAATGTTGGAAGTCTGGTTTGTTGGATGGGTTTAATCACCCATGCTGCTTTGCTGGACACTCATGGGAGGGAATAGTCTGGCTGTTTTGACAACTGAAGTTTTCAAAAACTGTTTTTTATTATTCTTTTTTTTTACGTAGTAAAATGCATTTTTATTTGAATATATGAGTCCAAGACAATTAATTAAAAAATTCATTATAATACCTCAGATTTCTAGATTCCAGCATTAATAAACCGAGCATTCCTGTCCCAGATACATTTAAAAAAATGTAAGTTTTAAATACTTTCCCTCTATCATTTGCAAGTGGCAAAGAGAGTAAATTAGCACCAACATCTGAATTGATTATCTGTAAAAAAGTGGCTTTAACTCTCGGGAGCCCAATGGGAATGTCCTGATTCAGTTCTGCACCAGTGAAACCTGTTGATGACCAACGCGTTGTTTGTTTAAAGGTCATTTCAGCCCCTTGCAGAGGCGAGGGGGGACCAGAAAGTGATGTAGCTCATCCCATCCATTCATGCGGCCTTAGCTGAAGCTGTAGAGATGCAAACCCCATTTTCTCCTGCTTGTACCGGTGTGCAGCTACAAGCAGAAGGGCTGAGGCCAGGGATGAGGGTGACACTCAGCTAAACCAAAACAAACGCAGCCCCAGCAAAGTGTCTTTTCCAAAAGGAGCTTTGAGAATCCTAAGGGTGGTTAATTCTGCAGTGCTAGGCTCATGAGCATCTTCTACACAAAAGCACAGGAACGGTTCACCCCCATTTCAAGCTTTGAGTGACTTTTTCTTTCATTATTTTCCCTTTTTATTCAGGTGTTTTTACTGGGAGGGGGGTGTTTGCAGTTGTTTTCTGCAGGAAGCTGTCACTCCGCACCAATGCTGTAGCAAAGTGGTATTTTTGCCCTGTGCTTGGAGCAGTAATAATGATACCATCATCCTGAGCTGAAACAAAGCAGGACTTCATTTGGGGGGCAGAGGGATATGATAATCAGGGAGAAATCAGAGCCCAGGTCTTAAACTAGGAGAAATTTCCATGAAAAATCAATGAGGAGCTGGAGTGATTCTTTTCCCCCCTTTTTTCCCCCGGGTAGAAGAAAACTGATATCAAAGTCAACAACCTCAGAGCTTACCTCGGTCTGTGGAAATTTCAACATCCATTACCTGCTTTTGACCTTTAGTGGGGCAGCAGAACAAGCAGTGTGCGAATGGCGGGGGAATGGCCCAGCACCCAAACACAATTTCTCTTTTATACGAGAAAATCAGATGGAAGAAATTTAAATATATTTTTCGATGACAGCTTGCAACTGGAATCATCCCCTCTTAAATAATACGCGTGCAAGCGGTCAGCATGATGATAGGAATTAAAGCGTTTTAGTGGCTTTTTCCAGCATGATGAGGCCCTGGGTTTGATGGCAGCTGAAACTCCTGGAAAGTTCAGCAGAACAAACAAACAAACAAAACAGGGATGTGTGAGCTCTCAGGGGTCAGGTTGCCCCGCGTGTCTATTCATCACCCAGGGCCATCTCCTCTAGTAATTTTTAACTACCTTTTAGGGTACTTGCATGCTGCAAATTGTTTGGTTAAACGCCTGTTCATGAGAGAATCAAATATGCACAGCATTTAGGGGAGTAAAAGATCGTGGGATGAGGCTTGGGAGATTCAGATTGTGGTCTTGGGCAACGATGCAAGTCTAAATAAATGCTTAACAACTGCAGGGAAAGTTCTGTGCAGTCCTTCTAGTTAAAATAAAATAGCGGTAATAATACTATGCAAAAAAATTGGAAGGGGCAAACTCTGCTATAAACAACGCTAATGAAAATTACAGTGTGGTAATGCCTACGCCGGCCAGTTTTTAGTAACACAGAGACGGCAACTCCCTATTCCTGCCTTAAGAGCAGATGAGCAGAAATAGAAGGCCCTTGCTCAATCCTACAGAGATACATACGGCTTTGCCTTTACTTAAGCTCCTGGTTGATCAGGGCTTTCGGGCTGCAGCCTTTCCCATCGCTACCAGCCCCTCTGAGGCATTTTCTTGCCTTGTTGATGGTTAAAAAGAGATAGAAACCGCAGACTGGCCGTGATGCGAACGTAACGTGCTCGCGTCGCCTTCCCACCGGCCTCGGGAGATGGTTCAATCCGAATGCCTCGGAAGCCGAAATCCCGTCACACGCAAATCTCTGGGCTCGAATATGGGGGTGTGTGTGAAGTATTAGCTGATGAATGAAAGCAAGGAAAGTATTTTTGCCCAGGATTAAAAAAAATAAATTGGTTTTAAAAGAACATATTATATTTATTCAGTTTTGAGTTTGGCTGAGGTTTGTTACAAAAATAGTGCCGTAATTTTTTAAGAAACATTTTCTGTTTGGATAGATTAACTGTACACGCAGGCACTTCAGCTTTTGATTCCTTTCAGTAACATAGTAATATTCATTGCTGGCATCAAAAGCTGCTCGTAATATAAACAGCTCGGGAAATCTTCCATGACAGGCTGATAAAATCTCTTTGAAATGTGGAGCGGTGATGAGCAACTCTCAGAGCATGTGAACCCCTCTCTGCCCTGGGGTCCCTGAGCTGAAGAGGCATCGCCTGCAGAAGTACATCTTCTCTAGTGCTCCTCTACAAATGCCCAGTGCACAAAATGCATTTGAGAATGATATTATTACAGAGCCAGTTGATTGCAACAGCCAGTGCTCTGTGTGTACGGGGCAAAAATAATACGAGTGTCACGGCATTGCGGGGTCGTCCCTCTCCTGCTGTACTGTTTATGTCTGGATCAGCATCCTATGGCACCCATCAGGACCCTGGTGCCTTGTTCCTGACCCGTCTGGCCTCCTCAGATCCCTTCAGCCTCTTGGCAAACTTTTTGGCTTCCCACGAAGCGTGGGACAAGCGTGAGTGAAACGGTAGTGCTGGGGAGCTGGCAGAAGGGCTGCTCTCCCCTTCCCCTCCACACATCCCTTCAAAATAGCTCGTCGCACTCATTGCCTTTAAACTCTGAGCTCCCAGGTTATTTGTAGCTCGGCAATAATTCCTCAGAGAGCCTCAGAAGGTTTTTTAGAGCCAATAGTTACTTTCTGTGGATTTGTATCTGCTAAATCAGGGCAAGATGCAGCTGAGTTAGATGTTCATAGTCCCCTGAAAATCCCCGTTCACCTAAGCTGAGGCTGCAACCCCCAACAACTGTGTTGCTGCTAACCATCAAACTGGAGTCAGCAGGAGCCAGAATTTTTAAAAAGGAGGCAAAAATAGCAAAACACTGAAAGGAACAAATATTTCTCTCCATTTTCTGTGTCAGTTGCCAACCTGGGAGCTGGCTGGGTCCAGCTCGCTTGTGCCACCTGCACGGATCCAGCCCACAAAGCTCTTCCCAACGTGCTTGAACAGACAGGGCTGTTCTTAGCTCAGCCCTTGCTTGTAGTTGTTCCTGCCTTCGAAAGCTCTTCTGTAAATCCCACGGCGTTTCTGAGCTGTTCACTTCAGCCCTTCGTAAAAGCTGCATTTTGGGGGGTTTCCATTTTTGCCGTGTTTTCACTTCAGCGCGTACATGGATATGCTGCCAGCACAACCGTGAAAGTGCCCCAAACCTGAAAGTTCAATTAAGCAGCTCATTGCTCTTTTGACATTTCAATTTCGTCTCCTCTCCTTTTTTCTTTTTTTCTTTTTTTTTTTTTTTTTAAGAGAATTAGTGGTAACTTTATCTCTCATCAAATTCCAGGATTTTGTGTAATTCAATTATACTATCTAGGTTCTTTTCTTCTTTCTTTAGCTTTACTGCAGTGACATGTAAGATTGTATTTCTCTTCCTGAGAAAGTTCAAATCACCCTGGAATTATCTGCTCTCTTTTTTGATTATGTATGCCCAACAATATCTCCTGTGCTTCTTCAAAAGCAGAAAGTTCTGAGCTGTTGTTTCATAATCTATTAAACCATTTTTAAGCTGTTCCATCTTTGGAGGTTGGTATAACTTGTTACAGCAGCAGTGGTGGATGATAATAGAAAAAAGTTTGGGGAAGCTCCACCTCTTTGTATTCGCCTTCCTTGCCATGCTCCCTGTCAGCTTGCGTCCGCTTCTCCTCATCTGCGAGATTGAAATAACCTTGGGACTGGGAGAAGTGTGTGTTTCTCACAAGAACGCGGCACGGGAAAGGCTTTTTTTAAAATTGAAAGCAGTTAGCTTCTGCGAGAGCCCCGCAGCAGAAACTCACTGCTGCTGGCGTATGTCGGCCCTTCCACCTGCCCATGGGTGTAATTCACCGGGGTTCATCTCAAACCTAAAGTCCTTGGTTTTAATACTGCTCTGATCTGAGAGCTGCTGCAAAGCTGTGTGCTTTCCAGCAGGGTCTGGCGAGTGCAGGACCAGGCTGGGTGTTACTGGTGGCTGGAGAGAGCTGCCTCTGGCGATGGGACACATTATGAGGATGTTCTCCTTGGCAAGCACCTGACCTCCAGAGATGGTCTCTACTGGGGTTTGTCCAGGGTGACTCTCCATGAACAGCCTTAGGCTTTTTTTTAGGCAGGTCCAGCCTGCCTCCACCACCAATCTCCCCTCCATCACACACATCACGAGGACATCTGCTATGGGTCAACCTCGCATTGCAGCTCTGCCCACACATGGGCTGGAGATGCCTGGATGGGCAGGCCACTTTGACTACTCCCTCTTGGAAGGAAGTTTCACCAATCTTTCTTCTGAGACATATTTTGTCAGCCAGTTATTGAACTGAGATTCTCTTGCCCTGCACAACTCTTTCTTTCCTAGGTAGATAAGAGGTCTGTATGTGCCCCAAGGGAGTCATGAGGGGCATCCCCCCTTCTTCCTACTCCCGTAGCCCTCTGCATCCCTGTGTGGTGAGGTAGTCCAGCAACGTCGCTGGAGGCTGCTGCCTTGGCATTTCAGGGTGATGCAAGCTGGGAGCCCTGTGAAAACTGACGCTGTTGATTTTACGCAGCTTTGCTCAGAAGTTATCAAAGCCAAGGATGGGCGTCGGTGCACATGGCGGGCACGCCGGGAATGCGGGCTTTTGCAGACCTCATGTGCTGCACAGGTGGATTGGTATGTGGAAAGGTCACACCTACCAACATCTTAGGCCTCTGGTGTGAAAGATAAAGCCATCTGTTCACCATTTGACAGCTTAAATTGTAATTACACCATTTGCCCTATGAATTGCTGTGAGCCACTGTTTGAAGCTGCCGTGATTCAGCTATTCCAGTGCTGAGATAGCGATCAAGTCATTCCCCAGAAGCCGAGTTACTGGAATTCATCTCGCTTCATCTCCTTGGCCTGCTTTTTACCTTCCAAAATTTATCTCTGCGGTTCCTTCGTTAGGATTGTGAACTTGGCTGTGGTTGTTTAGCATAAATAATCACAGTCGCCGATAACCAGTAACACCTGCTGGCCCATTACCCGGAACAGGAGGAGAAGACGGGCATCTCCAGCGAAATTCCACTGCAGCAATATGGAAGTGTTTAAAGGAAGACCTGCACCACTCAGGGTAGCAGAGATCTGAACCTTTAAATTACAGCCATTCCCGGCCTGACGGTAAGTAAATAAACAATTCACAGCTGCATGGGCTAAACACAGAAACACATCTATCTCGTCCAGGCGTGATTGCTGAACAAGTAATTAAGTGTGAAATGTGAGCCCTCAATGTCAGTGTGAGATGATAAAGGTCTCCAGTTGTAAATTAACCGAACTGCAGCGAGCCCTCGCTATTAACCCTTCAGGAGCCCTTGGGTGGCAATGGGTGCGTTAGCAAGACTCCAGTGCAATTTGTGTGCTCTTATTCCTGACATTTGCCCCTGGGAATATGGAGGTGTTATTTTAACAAATTAAAAAAACAAGTGAGGGAGTTGCTTTCTCTCTTCTCTCTGAGCTAGCACAGGGCACCCCGTAAGATGGGAGATGTAGTCCCAGTTCATGCTCACATTCCCCCGTGTCAGTCTTCCTCCCAG
>NW_010415416.1:6245-18092 GCF_000710305.1 Buceros rhinoceros silvestris
TCACAAAACCAAAATACGTTAAAGACTGTGAGCTGCTCAAGTCCTGAGACGAAGAGGAACTCAGATGGGCAGATATCCATCAACACCATGAAAGGAGCACACCATGATTCACCTTGAGAATAAGGATCTGATGAATGAATGCCCATAAATTGAAATTCCACCACTGGTTAAGTAATTGATAAATAATTAATTAATAAAATTAATAATAAAATGTTGAACGGGTTTTGGGGCTTCGTTTTGGTTTCATTTTGTTGTTCTATTTTTTCACGAATGAACTAGTTGAAGGGGAGTTTACTTGTGATTCAACTCTGCGTGGTATTGGATGATTTATCTCAAAGGCTCAGCTCCTGCAGTCATATGACAACACTTCATTTTCAGATGCATAGCTCTAATTCTTTTAGCTTATAACGAAAAGTTTGGCAATGTGCACTGAGTGTCCAGTTTTCAATCCAAGGGACTGGAAACAACAAGACAAATATAATTACAGCAGATGTTTTTAAGCTCATCACTTTTAAGCCATACAATAATTTTTGAGGACTAAATACTTTGAAACTTCTGGGGGTGTCTGTACTTAAGGGCGTTTTGCTCATTAGATGATTCATAAGCTTAGAGGGCCTATCTGATGCTGGGGCTGGATTTGACTCAAAGCCCTGACTGTGAAGGCAATGTGTATTTGTGCTGCTGCAAGACATGTAGATCTGGACCTTGAAGTCCCCAGCCCCCAAGAACCTATGGGCCACATGTGACACTGCACATGGCTGCTGACTTTTTGCTAATTGGCAAATGCATGAGGTGAGCCAAATTTGCTCTCCCCATCAGTCAGTTTGCACTGGGAATTATCAGAGCCTTGTCCCTGACTCTGACCTCATCACTTTTGGTTTGGGCAAGCTCAGTCTAGCCACTCTGTAATGTGGGAAAAGAAAGAAAATAAATGGCTATATTTGGCAAGGTGAAGCTGACTTCCAGGCAGACCTCTAGAAACACTGTTTGAACTATGGCTCAACCGTGGTCCAAAGAGATGGCTTCTCGGGTGGATCCAGCCTTGCTCTTTCTTTCACATCACAGCAATTGCAGAGGAGAAGGACAGAAGACAGAAAGGAGGGCACGGGCAGCAGAGAGCATGTAGTCCCACTTCAGTCTCCAAAAACAGACAAAGAAACTCAAAACCACGACTGCAGTTATGCTGTGGTTCACTGTGGGCTCCATGCAACTTAAGACCAAGCTAAGAAGTCAGCAAGTGCAACACAACAGAGCTAAAGGGCCAGGTTCATGCAAAAGATGGTCTTTTACCCACTGGGCTTAGCGCAGAGGTGACCCCGCTGACATTTGTTGTGCCACACCCCAAGCTAAGCAGATAGATCAAAAGGTTCTGTTATTACACATATGAGCCTCTTATGAGTGTTTTTAACTCTTGGACAAAGCTTGCTGACCTTGGCTTTTGGGCTCTAAGTATTTAATCTTTTTATCTGAGAGACCCTTATGTCTCTATTGTCTTTCCTAACAGACTCCACAGGTGAGTAGAAAGTAGTAGAAGATGTTGAAATGAGCTCTGGTGCAGCGGCGGTGAGTAAAGACAGGACAAATAGTTGAATTTCCCTTTTAAAGGGGATTTAGTAAGTTTATGTTGGGAATTATTTGACCTAATACAGAATCACAGAATCATTTGGTTAGAAGAGACCTTTAATGTCATCGAGACCAACCTGCCATAGAAGAAGATATATATCAGAAGATTCAAGAGTTCCTTTCCAGTCCTATGTCCTGTTTCCCTCTGACTACAAAAGACAAAGAAACAAGAAGTTCAGATGTGTCTTGCTGCCTGTCTTGGTACCCTGGGGATACGCAGAGCCTGTACCTACACAGAAGACAGGGCATCTTCTGAAGATCTGTCTCCTGAAAGGGCTGTATTTCCCCTGCTGCAGCCTCGCTAGCATGCCACCCTTCCTTTACTCCATCAGGCCTGGGCATCCCTTTTCAGCCTCAGCCCAGGGATCACATGCAGCCACTACATTGTACATTTTTATGGGGACCGAATGTGTTCTGGGGTTCACTGGGGAGAGGAGGAAAGCAGGGAGTGGGTAACAGCAGGGAGGTGAAGCTTCTTTCTTGCTGAAGCACATGGTTTATTTGTAACTGAGCTCTTTATTATGAGTTTCTTCAGCTTTTGCTCACAGACTCTCTTTCTTTTCCTGTTCTGAAACAAGCTGCTTATATTTCACAGCTTCACTCAAAGCCACGGCAAGAGCTCGAAACGCTGCCGCTGGACTCTGTATCGCAGTTCAGGAAATTGGACTGCAAATCCCTGGTGCATCTCGGCAGCTGGGCACGCTCCAGCCCAGCCAGGGTGGTGCAAATGGCAGACGGGGACATCGGATAACCAAACTAGGGCTCCCCTGATTAACCAGGAGAACATTATCTTTCCCCTGTCCCAAAGCATCTCTATAAAAAATGCTCCATTTGACACAGCTGGTTTTTTCAGAGCTGAAGCCGTGTAGAAGTGTGGTTCATCCATTTTAGGTCCTCCTTCCAGTGAGGGGCCCTGGGAACTGGGCAGGGAGACAGCAAACTTTCAAAACCCAAGCTGTGAAGAAGCAAGAACACTCCTCAAATGTCCTTTCTAAAAGGGAGCCTCCCTTTTGGGTTTGAATTGCTATCTTTGTTACCACCCGCAGTAACCTCTCTAGCAGAGAACTGAATGTTATTAGAAAAGAGCTGAGTATGGGTGGGAAGGCAAGAAAACAAAAGGAAATGGAAGTACTGGAAATTGATTTTCCATTTGAATCTATTCTTTTTTCTTCTTATTTTTTAATAAGACATTTTATGAAGTTTATCGCACTACTTTCTATTTTCTTTTAGGGCGTGTTATCTTTTGTGACTTAGTTTAGACTAAAATAAACCTCAGTTACTAATTAAGGATAGAAATGGAAATCCAAAGATTTGCCTCTCATCAATGCCAAGCGGTAAATCCTTTAATACTCTGGGATTTTGCTCTACAGCTCTAAATTTCCCATTGGTATTTAGTAATCTGCTGATTGCATTTACTTTAATTCTTTGGTCTTCAGAGTTTTCATGTTAAAGCACTTACTTACAGTAGCTCTGCGTGTTAAGGGCAATGACTTAAAAGCTATATGGTTTTTTTATTAAATTCCAGCTTTGTTTTTTCTATTGAGTTCCTGACTACTGTGTTATATCACGCTAATAAGAGTTGTACTCTGGCTGGACAAATGGCAACATACTGCAGTGTCCTATGGGAGCCATGACATCATTTTCAATTTGCTTATCTGAACTCCTGGAAAGGAGAGCCGTGAGTGGTGAGCAACTGAATTGCATTAGCTCTCTAACCCACCTCTTCTTGCTCTGACATTATGGGAATAGTGTCACTGCCCAGCTTACACCCACTGGTTACTCCCTGAAGGCCTCAGACGCACCTATCTCCAGCGCCTCTAAAGGGAACATGGGTACTTCGTGACCCATAAGCTCCTCTTCCCATTCCCAAGGTCTAAGCAGTGGTAGTGGAGTGGAGTGGAAGAAGACACCACTTCCTTTCATGTATGTCCCTCAAGGTTTTCTGGAGGCTTTGAGGCACCAAGGAAATCTTCCAGGCAGTTTTGTGGTAGGGTCTCACAGCCTTCCTGACACTGAAATCAACAAGAATAGAGACTGGCTAGAAGATCTGGAGCAGTTCAGACACCTTTGGCCATGTTCATGCTGCGTTATCCTTCTGTGTAAATAGTTTACATAGAGAGAATCTTGGATAAATAGTTACTAAATCATTAAGTGCTTTCTTAATTCAGCCCAAACTTTCACTGTTTTCTGAAACCATTTCCACCTCTGCCCCAGCAAACATAATCTAGACATCAAGCCTTTAATAAATCTGTATCACTCAGGCAGTTGAAACACCTTATTTTCCCTAGCTGGGCATCTGCCACTCCACCCACTCTTATTTTACAATGAGCCCCTTCCAGGCAGGGTGGTAACACCATTTTTTACACCACCATTGTTGTCATTTACCTGCTTCTTGCACTTAATCCGGAAAATCACTCGTGCACTAAAACTTGGACTTGCACTTTCTTGCTTCTAACAAAAGTACACGTTTAAGTGATCCCGGCTCAATCCAGCATCTCACAGAAGCATCTCCCCTCATCCCCCAGCCAGGATGCACTGATGTTTTCTTAAGCTTTGGCTGTCAGAATCTGGGTAGTTCAACTCTTTCTAGCAATTTGGGTAAACTACTTTTGAAGAAGAGCTCTAGAGCTGTTTTCTGGGTGCTTTGGGAAAGCAAAATCACTTCATTGGTCCAGGCAGCTTTCTCTCAAACCAGTGCCATGAGCTCCTGGGCACCTGAAACAGCTGACTTGACAGTCCAAGTGAGTGAGGACCAAAGCCTCCAGCTCCCTGCAGTGAGGATGACATAACTGCGTGAGGAAGGCCTGTTTACATCACCAAGATAACCTGTTGCTTTAAAAATAGCGATGTCAGCGAGGCAATAAAGCTGTCATCATGGCAATCGTAGCAGTGCTTGTGTTCCACTAGCTGGAGGGCGGTGGGGATGCTCACCAGGCTGGGGACTGGGAGGGTGGGGAATTCACGGTGAGGACGGTCACGTTTGGGTAAACAGAATCGTGGCAATATCAGAGTGCTATTGTCTGCTGAACAGCTCTATTTGTGCCAATGATATTTCCAGGTTAGCTCCTGCTAGGCCCATAAAAATCTCCATTTTATTCTTTTTGCTGTTTTTCTTCTTCTTTTTTTTTTTTCCCCTCAATGCAATGATAGATGGAGTGCCCATAAATCCTCGTGGCGCCATGTATGAAATCCCCAAGGCCCTGAGACAGGTGTGGAGCAACTGGTCACCGAGCAGGCTTCCACCCTGTCCCAGGTTTGGCTCGTACGTGGCTGTTTTCTGGTCACTGCCATGCTTTGCTCTTTGTTCACTGTGTAAATGAGCATCTGACCGTGGGAATATTTCACAGTGAAGCCCTGGCTAAAAACGGAAAACCATCAAATCTAGTCAGCTACTAGCTGACTAGTAGTCAGCTACAAATCTAGCAGCCTTAGGAGGTACTTGCACAGTCCAGGTAGGAGCACAGCTCGATATTTTTACTGTGTTAAGAGTGTATGTTCTCAAAAAAGAAAGATGTTGTGTAGGGTTCACATCCTGTTGGTGCATTGGATACGTTTCAGCTATCGCTGTTTTCCTTGGCTGAGGCTCCAGCTTAGCTGAACTTGGACAATAAATCATAGTGATACAACTGATTTGGGGGTGACTTTTGGGCAGAAGTGTTTTGGGTCAAACTTTACAGTGTTGGCACTGATTGTCCATGGGCAAAGCAGTGTCTAGGAATAAAACATTGCTTGGTGTACCTAAAGTGAAAGACTCGTGCCACTGATACCACATAGCATCGCTTTGTCTGTTAAACTAGGCAAGCCACCAAGTCTTTACCATTTGGTGACACTTTGGACTTTTCAGGTATTTTTCAACTTAAAAGGCTGAGCAAATGTCAGGGCTTATGTTCGGAGATGAGAAAGACCCAGAAGAGGCTCTAGCCTCCTGTAAGGGAAATCCTGCTGCCATTAGTGCAGCTACCATTGCCTTGTGCCTTGCGCAGCTCTTCCCTTCCTTTGGTGACCGTTCACCATTGTGTTCAGAGAGCTCAAGGCAGTTATAATCTAAAATTCCTGACAATTACACCCGTCTTCTCCCACCTTGTCCGCAATCAGAGACAGAGTTTTTATGTACCTTTGCTACTTCACATAATATTTTTGTGTGCCAACACATTTGCTGATTTCGACGGGGACCATAAACAGAAATATTGTGAGACAAGGCTATTTCCATGGACTATTTTTGTTCTGTACGGGGATGGAGGGGAGGGAAGAAAAGAAAACCTGTTCTTGTAGGATTTCCATCTCAAAGAGAAATCAGAAAAAACATTTCTGAGTGCTTTTCTAAATGGAATAGTTCATCTCAAGCTTGCCTGTCACCAGGTCCTAATTACCTGTTGATGTTACAGCTAATTACATTGATTCTCCATAGGTGAGATGGACTTCTAAAGCAATGAAGGAATTTAAACAGAATGATTTTTCAGTTTTGGTTCTATTTACAGACTGTGGTATGTCTATTTGAAGAAAAGCCAGAATCTGAAACTGAAACGCCAGTGTTTTCTTCTTGCTATAATTGGAATCTTTCAAGACAAGATTCCAATGTTTGAAGGTGTTCAGGGCATGGTTTTGGTCCTTTCCCATCAAGTTTTCAGTGCTGATGTATAAAGCATTAAGCTCAATGCTGGCTGCCTCCAGCTTCCATTGAACTCAACAGGGGTTTTATTCTTCGATTTCAGGCGCAGCACAATCAGGCCAACACTAAACACTTTTGGCCGTCCAAAAGACACTGCGGTCCAGACAACCTGCTGCGGATCCGCAGGCTACGCTTTGCAGGTATTACTGGCCTTTCTTGAGTCATCGGTAGACTGAAGGCAATTTCTCTCTCAGCTGAACAAACTAGCAATGGTGATCTGAAATAGTCCTGTTCTTTGGTGCTTCTTGGGAGCAACCCTGCTTGGGAAGGAAGTTGAACACTGTTAATTATTATGATGATAAAAAAATCTTTTAATGAAGGGATGAGTTTGGCTACAACTCCTTTGCCTCAGGGACTGGGCGTGAAGTAGCTCCTCATCCACGGGTCTGCCGTGCTATCTGTAAGGGCGTGAGAAGAATTGTGTTTGTACTTCTGCCAAGCTATTCCCTACTGGTCTTCAAGAAATCAAGTTGCAAAAAGGTCTTTCCTGCAGAGCTTTGCAAGGACTGTCTTGAATTTGGCGTCAGAAAAAGGTTTCATTCATTTTTTTCCTTGGTTGCTTCATGCTCTTAAAAAACTGAATAATTATACACATGTATTGCGTGGGGCAGAAGACCTAGATCACCTACAGTGATGGTAATGGGGTGCAATTACTAGGTGCTAGAGCAACAAGCCATCATTATTTAAGATCCATTCTTTCATCCATTGCAAAGGTAATATCTTCTGGACAACTGATTTTGCAGAAGTTGAAGTGTTTGCTTTACCAAACAGACATAAAATTTCTCCTTCAAGGTGCTAAATTTGTGCTGAGCTGGTCCAAAACACGACTGCATTGGCTATGTCTCATGTCTGCTACTAAGAAAATGTCCTAAATTCCAGACAACCTCTGGGGCTTTGAAATAAAACTCATTAATCCTGCATTTGAATTTAATATTTGAAATTTTATCCTAATCTTTTTTTTTTCTTCCAGATGAATTCACTTCAGAAAACTTGGAAAGGAACACAAGGGTGGGTTTTTTTCTTGGGGTTTTTTTCTTTTTTTTTTTTCCCCTCTGGTTTTAGAGAGAGAGAACATTCTTAACAAAGGGTATAAAATTAAACTAGATTTGACCTCTGCTTTTAGCAGATTTTCCACCTGGTCTGTGCAGGAAATCAACTTCTATATAGCAGCTCTTTCATAAGAAATAACATACATGAGTCTGTAAGTGACAGTTTTTCTTGGGTGGACAACAATGTTAGTTACTTTTTATGATTAATTGATAAATGTTTTGATATGGTGCCTGGGCTCAGAGTCAAAAATCACTCTAGTTAGATGATCCAACACTTGGGAAGCTGAGCCAATTACAGCTCAGGCACAGTGAAAACAATTCTAAAATATTTGAGCCTAAAAATGTGCATAGTTGTTAAGGAATCTTACACGTGGGTGTATGGTGATATCCTGAATTACAACTACTTGGTGGGCCAATTTCTTCAGGAATGCAGAGAAGTGCAGGGATTCGAGACTCTTGCATCTAGATTTCAAAAGACTTGGGAAAACAGAAGAACCACATGGACTCTTGTGGCTGGGCACGTGCTGAGGAAAACCAGAGCGTGGGCCAAAATGTACTTTTCGTCCCTTGGGTTGCACAAATCCCTTTGCTTTTTTGGTAAGGCTTTAGGTTTCGAATCTCCCTCCCTTGACTCCTAACCTTCTCTTCTGAGCTTGCACTTTCCTTTTTCAGGCTGCAGAACTTACTTTCTACATGGGGCTTCCGACCTTGTCCTCAGGTTTGCACCCTGACTCTATGCCCTAATAGCTTTCTAAATGATCCACAAAAAGTAGGACTTCATCATGTCTGTGGCTGTAGATCAGGTTACCACCACCAATGGGATAGCCTGGACTCGGGGGTTGTGGGTGCAGCCCAGCATCGGTGCAAACCTACACTAGATACAGCTGCTTCTTGTAATGGAGGTCCTCTAGAACAAGAACCCACCTTGCAATTAAAGGCTACTTTCTCAGATTATTAGGGGAAAGAAAAAACACTCTGTATTTTTCTTTCCACAGGTAAGTGAATACAGAGGCATTTTTTGAGTAGGATTTTGGGGTCACCACCACGTGGAAAATTCCTTGTTGCAGGTTGCTAATGACTTTGTGCACGACACACTGCCAGCTGTTCCCCACAAAGTCAGTGGGAACAGAATGTCTTCTTTTCTAGTCTTTTGTACCTAAAAGTTTATGTGGAGGTTTTGAGGGATGCATGTATGGATTTTGGTGCCGTCACAGATCTGGAAACCAGGAGGCAAACTCTGAACTTCAGAAATCTCAGTGGTTATTAGCTGCTCATTATAGACCTTTGCATTTTTCAGGCAAGTTCTGATCCTAACCCGGAGCATCTCTTTGCCTTCAGTAGATACTTATTTCAAGCTCTGGACCAGGCTGCGCTTTGGAGTAATTAATTTCTAGTAGGTATAGCTACTCCTGGTGGCTATTTTACATAGCTAAGGCCATCAGTCCCTGAAGGGCTTTCATCTGGACATCTACTGAATACATTCAAATAGACATAGGTCTAGATATTTCTCCATCTTCTATGACCCTTGACTCTTGATATACTGCTGTGTCTGTAGAAAGAGGTGAGGATTGCTGAAGAATATCTTCCCAAATGGGAGAGCACCATTTCTATCCATGTTTTACAGTGAAGATCCATAATGAAAGATGTTTCTTCCAGCCTGCAATGGGGTTTAAAATGCAGCTTTTCCAGTAATTCTCTCATCTCAGGTACCATTTGAACGGCATGATACCCCTTTCCCACCCTCCCTCCCCCACTGACTCTCTGTTTTGATCCTGGCTGCTGGATCTAAACACGCTCCTGCTTTCACTTTATTTAACACTGAAGGGTTTCATCGTTGCTGATACGAAAGGAAAATTTCTAACAGCATACTGTAAGCTTTACTGCTCGTGACTTCTTGATCATGCAGATTTTATTTCATGTTAAGCTAGCAACTGAACTCTTCTAATAAACAGAGTAAAATCTAATTAGGCTACTGGAGGGGAATAGAAGAATTTATACTCCTCCAGACACACAGACATTAGGAATTCTTCCTCAAACATACACACAGGCTTCCTGGCAGCCGTCTCGTTCAAAGAGTGGCTAATGATTGTACTAATTTGCACTTAGCTGATACTGCTCAGAGTTCTTTGCAGATGGAAAATATACTTCTTTCATGAGATCATAGAGGGTAGCATGGCCTCGTGGATTGTGCGCAGAGAAAAAGAAATCCCAGTTTCTAATCCCATGGCTCACACTACTTGCTGTGTGGTCTCTCTTTCTCTCTCTGTTTCTCCATGCGCGTTCTTACTTATCCAGCTCATTCATGGGATTGCGGTGATTACTCAGTCATTTGGCCGTGATGTGTTTCAAAAGCAGAAGGCACAATTAAAGTCCTGAAGCACTGTGATTAGAGACTCAATGGCACCTGCAAAATATATGTATGAGAGATTGACATCAAAGATTAATTTGGCTGGTTTCTTCCTTGAGCTCATAATTATTTCAAGTGTCGCTGTTGAGAAAGCTCAGAAAGCAACAAAGTTGTGCCCCCATCCAGTCTTGGAGGAAGCTGATCCCTACACAAGGGGGCACATCATCCCACACAGAGGTCATATAACCAGATTACACCCAACACGTCAGGGATCTCTTCATGCACACAACATTTCCTGGCCTCCAGAGCCATGGTCCAAAGAAGTGATGTCAATTCAAGATTTTACCCCTTACAACCAAAAGCAGTTCAGCCAGCCAGTGGGTTCAAACTTGGGTTCTTGCTGGGAATGATGTATCGTGCAAGGGGCAGAGAGACCACCAGCAAATTTTCTCATGGTTCCCTGCAGAGGACAGCCCAGCTGTCCCACAGCAGCCCCAGCCGTCCACAGAGCCTTGACATCAGGGAGCCATGAGATACATAGCCACAACTGGTTGTACAAGTGTGGGCACCGTGGAAGCAACAGGTAAACCCAAGGCATGCAAACCTCACTGGGAATCGGTGCTCAAGGCTTTTCTCCAAGTCTGTGTATTTTCCAGTAGCCTTTCTTCAGCTGGAGAGCTGTCATCTCCTTCCCCAAGACTGTTTAGCTCTTCCTACGTTACTTGTCAGGATTGTTCTTATAAAACCATTTGTCATTTCTTGGGTTTGAATGAACTGCAGGGAGAGGACTTAGGAGTAAACATTAAAATAAGACTGGAATAAAAGCTGGGGTTTGTTTATAAGTACGTAGGACCTGACCCAGTCCCTGGCAACCTCAGGAGACAGCTTTCTATCAACCGCAGTAGGGCAGTGTGCCAACCAGCTCTGGCCCCTGGAGACATAAGTGGTTCAGGAAGGATTCAGGTTCCACTGAGTGTAGGTTTGTTCAGGAAAGGGTGTAGCCTCAGGAGTGAAAGGAGAAGACCTGCCTTCCTCTATTTCAGATTTTAAAGAATCATCACAAAAAAACCCCCGAAAACAGAAAAACAACCCAAACCCTATAAACCTCCAAAAAACAACCACCCTGCAGTGGGCTGAAGCCCATGTATCATTTTACAATACAATGAGGATTTGTGAAATGGAACTGCTGGCCTGAAAGCTGGAGGCATTGCTCAGTTTTAACTTATACTTTATTCAGGCAAAACTCCAGTTGATGTGAGCGAGCACTGGGTCATATTAGGATTTGGCCCACAAGGGCGGAGGAGAGCCAAGCTCAGAATGTCACATAAACATATTAGCTAGAGACTTGGCTTTCTCCAAGATCCCAGGGATGGAATAGGGCTGTGATCTAGTCTTCTGCGAGGCATATAAGGAGGTTAAATCTGTGCTGCGTAGAGCATTAAGAGAACAGGATCCAAACATCTGCACAAGCATCTGTATCATCTCTTACTCCTCCCAGAGATGTCTGCAACATAGTCCTTTTTGTGTGACAGGTAGAAGCCGAGCTAAAATCTGCTTAACCTGTTTTGTGTAGGTGAAAAAAAGAAAAATCAAACCATGGGTTGTTCATGCTGAAGTCAAAAGCGTGTTCTTTCTAGTGATGAGGTATGAAGAGGGCATATTGTTCATTTCAACCACACTCTATAGTTTTTGCAGTACAAAGTATTTTTGAAATTTTACAGCTGTAGTAGAAATTCCCTGGAGCTTAACCGTCAGTTTTCTGCCAATCAGAAAGCTGAAGGCACTCCAGTTTGGGCTCCAAAAGTGACATTTTAGTGTTACACATCTTAAATGTGGAGCGGTTTCGAGAGAGCATCCTGATGGGTTTTGAACTCCGAAAAAATTATCTTCTGGTGCCAAGCTACACAGTCTGGGAAATGCAGCACGCCGCACGCCACACTCGCTCCCTGTATCTCCGCCAGAAACCAAAATATATATTAAAAAAAAAAAGTATAAGAAATATGGCCTGGGACTAAAGTTTGCGGATGCATTTCAGCATTTAATGTATTAACTGCGCTCACAGCCATAAGAAGTTGGTATAGGAGGAGGTGCACGTCCATGTATATCATGTAGCGACACCACAGAGAAAGGAAAAGGAAGGGCAGGAAAGAGGGTGCTAC
>NW_010415416.1:18181-29766 GCF_000710305.1 Buceros rhinoceros silvestris
TGCTTCAGATTGACCAAAACCCATCTACAGCGTGGAGGAAATGGTTACATGTGGGCCAATGCACTGTAAGTCTATGAACTTCAGTTTAAAAGTGATTTTGCAGTGGTTTCTGAAAGGGAAAACATGGGCATCTGAGAAGGTGTAGATGGATGCCAAGACACTGATGCGGGAGCCATGCATCAAGGAACAAGAATACATCAGCATGTCATGACTGTGTCCACAAAATTGTCCAAAAAAGGAGACTAAAGGAAGTTTAGAATTACTTCTTCCCCCCGAAAAAAGGATGGTGCTGAGATAGAAAAAAAGGCGTTTGTCTTGTACTTCCTTTATTTAACTGGAGTAGAGAAGAGCTGGGAGAAAAACAGGCAATTTTTTAAGACCTTTATTTGGTTAATAAAACTAGACCATCTTTTAATTAAGGCCTTGGATGAACAAGCTTGCAATAACTAATTTTAGCCGGTTAGACCAGGAGCTGCACAGATTTATCTCTATGCAATTGCTTACATCAATCAGGGCTGGAAACAGCTCCCCAGTGGGGAGTAGCTCAGATGTTGTTCTCATACCTTTCCTTCAGTGCCCTGCACTGGCTGGGACAGAGCCAGGACACCAGGTGAGAGGACGTCTGAGCTCAGCTCCTTCTGATGTCCTTGCATGCGGGAGGCTTTGTATTTTAAAACGTCACAGATTCAATGACTTTGGCCCAGTACCTTCTGTTTATTGTTAATAAAAGCCAATAGGAGTGTGGAAAAGTACAAAATGTCAGCCTATGACCTTATGAAATCCATGGCAGTAGAGGGGAAAGAAAGGAAACCCACCCTTTGGTACGTGCTTTGTCCCATATGCCGGGTCGGGATCCAGAAGTAGAAATCTTTTCTCAGGACTGGGACTTAGACAGTCAGGAATTTTGTCTCTCTTTATTTTCATTACAGTTAGTTAAATCCTTAGGCTCCTGTTAACACTGAACTCCAGGTTGATATTTTGTTAAAATGCTGAAACCTAATTTTCATTTAACAATTTTCTGTTTGAGGCCAACATCAAATTAGTGTGTTTTCCACTGGCAGACCCCAGTAATTTGGTAGGCAGGAGGCTCACACATACTTAAGTTATCCAATACATTTTGTTATACTCTGTACAAAAAACCTACTCAGAAAAGCCTGATTTATGATATTCCTCAGGTTTCCTGTTACTTTAAACCACTAACATCCTATGGCCAAGCCCTTCATAGGCAGCCAGCACATCTGGCCCAGAGTGGTTCTGTCGCCTATCGCCAAAATGCCATATTTATAATCAAGGCATAATAGAAAAGAAAGTATTGAATATGATGAAAAAGAAAAAAAATAGAAAAAGGCAAAGTTATTGGTGGACATGTGTAAATATGATCGGGTGGGCTTTCAAAACGTATGTCCCAGAGGAATAGGAGCACGTAGCGCACTGAGCAGGCAGATTAGATGGGTACAATCATCCGTCTAATGACCGAAAGTTCTGATTTTCCCATTTCACTCATTTTTAATGTCTATTTTGTTCTGCATTTACGCAGACAAACCACTCCTGGCTGAAGCCAGTCCATCTGAAATCCCACCTGCAATTCTACATCTGCTTGTAAATAAGTGAGTCTGCTCCTTGCAAAGCGTTTTTTTAGCTGGTCTCCTCGGGGATTTAAGGCTTATGCGATCCCTGCGTCTGTGTTGTATCTGTGTATCCATCTGTCAAATTTGATCGATGACCCAAAGTCTCCCAAAATATTAACTTCCTAAATGTTTCATAAAAATAGTTAGAAGCAGAAATTTGGTTTAATGTCTTCCTTAAAGAGAAAGCTGGAGTGGACATCCATGCTGTAGAAATATTATGCAAATCCACAGGGCAAGAAATTAAGCTCACAGCACCAATCCTTCATTTTTTCTCATAAAACTACATGGTTAAAAAATAGCTATTTAAAGAGAAGAGTGGAAAGACCTGCAAGTTTCAGACTGGTACATGCTGGAAGTCAGGCGGTGGTTTGGGGCTGCCAGTACATACAGGCTGGAGCGAGCACGGATTTAAGTGGTGTGTGCTCCTAAAGGGCACAGGCAGCGCTGGCTGCATTTTCCTCTCTGGAAGATATGTTTTGCAGAGATTTTTTTTTTCTAAGGGACTCATAAAAGACATGTATAGATGATAACGAACAGATTCTCAGCCATGTCAAAACCTGGAACACGGCTATGGAAATGTGAAGAGTTGCAGACATCCACAGCTTTGAAAACCTGATCACTGAATATTTCTAGTCAGCTTCCTTCACCAAAGGGATGTGAAGTTTTCCAAATCTGTGCCAAATTCTGATGTTCACAAACTGTTTCTCAAGTGAATTTGGATGATGTAACCAATAACCATGAAACCCTCCTCCACTTTCTAAATTACATCTGGTTGAGATGAATTTCTGTATGGATAATAAAACAAAAATGTGAGACTATGTTTGTTCTAAACCTTGTTATGCCGTTGTCTTATGACATATACAAGTCCCTACAGTAACGTGGCATAATCTAAAGCAACTGCAGGTTCACGCACAGGAGATTCAACAGCTTTGCTGTTTTATTCTTAGTTATCCCTGGTGGATAAACTAGTTGAAAGACCGAGCCAACTTCTCCATCCTCAAAACCAATGGAGCGACGTTGATTTACATCAGCTGCAATCCTTGACTGCAGTTTGCGAAATAGCTATCAATTAAATTCCTGCATAATTTCTCCAGAAACACGCTGAAAATGCAGCCTCCCTTTTTTCTGACCTCCGATTCAGCAAGCAAATTATTCAAGCATGTGTTTAACTGCAAGCAAATAGTCGGATGTGTCTTTGAGCTTCAGATATGTGCCCAAGTGTTGTTAAGACGCAACCTTGGGAGAAGCACCCACCTGGCTTGTATGTTCACTCAAGAAGACAATCTTCGCACAACCAACAAAGGATTTACCAGCTCTTCATGATATCAATGCCTCTCGTTGCTTCTTTTGGCAATAATTTTGCAAGTGTTTCTCAGAAGAATTAGATCACAGTCAGTCCCACCTTAACTACATAGTTGCTAGCTGAACAAACAGGATGAAATTGGACCGGTAGTCATGTCTGCTGGCAGAATCGCTTGCTTTCAGTGCTGCAAGACCGGTTCCAAGGGTACAGGGTAGTCAACCAATCTCTCACATCCCAGCACTTGCCCTCTGCCAGAATTACATCCCAGAAAATGTTTTTGGTGCTGCCCTCGCCATTGCTACCAACAACACGCAAATCAGAAAAACAAACTTATACACATTTTAAATAGCAATCCCAGTAATATTAATTGCACAATAAAAAAGAATTTGTTCTGAGTATGCAGCCAGCTATTTATTTGTATTTAATTCTGAGTCATAAATCTTAATTTGACATTTAAAGCCCATTTTAACAAACAAGATTCTTTTTTTTTTTTAATTTGCAAAGTGCCTTCTTGGGATTTCTGAGCTATTTGATCAGCTCTGAGAAATGCAAAGTCTCTGATGAACATTTCACTGCACTAAACATAACTTTGCCTTAAGTAAGCCACACCTGCCTCGTTCCTTTATTACATGAAAGTGCTCAGAACTTTGCTTTCTGCTTTCAGTGTTGTTTTTAAAGATAAAGAGGAAATTAAAACAGAGGTCCAACATGAATTTCAAAGCTGGGTGACTTCATGAACAAGTTTCTGTGCCTTTTCTCAGGCCATTTGTCCCTCCTTGTGTATCAACCTTAGAACCATGAGGAATAGTTCTTGAAAATGGCAGATTGGATAAGAAGGAGAAGAAATCTGTAGTTAAAGCATGGTACCGAGGGAAGCATTTTTTCTGACTATGCAATTTTTTGGTGGAGGTTTTTTGGGGTGACCAAGCAAGGTACTTAGATGGTGGTTCACAGGCAGTGGTACTTGTGCTGTATGTTGAGAATTCATTTACAAGTATATGTCTGAGCTGAGTTACCTTAGTGTTAGCTTCTGGAGTCCAAGTTCCCCACTTGTGAAATAAGGTCATTTCATCCTGTTAGATAAATACATGCTTAGAAGCAATGAGGTATTCACATATTGTCGTAATAGGCAGCTAGAAAGAATCCATAGGGGTGTTGTACACTCAAAAGTTGCTCTTGGTCTTCGTTGGTAGAAGATTCACTCCTAATGGGGAGGAGCACAGCAGACAAGGACACTCTCTCCTGTCTCTGGAGCTACTGAAGTGAGAACAAAAATAAACGGGGGAGAAACTAAACCCTACAGACAGATGTGAAGAACAGAAGCATGTCAGTGACCACTTGAAGACATCAGAGGAACTTGACTTAAGGGTCCAAAGAGAGTCTTATCAGTGGGAAGGACTGATAGAGGAGGACCAATGGCATTTGTCTGCTCCCTGATAATGACCTTTGCTTGTCTTTCACAAGGACTTTGGTAGCCCAAGAACAGAGGGGACTATCGTTTAGATAGCTGTGAATTTACTTCTTACTTCTGTCAAAGGATTTTAACACCTTAAATCAGAGCTAGTGGCAGATCTTGCATTGTCCGTGAAGTGCATGTATAGACCGGGGACGAGAAAGCAGTGAATCCGCAAAAATTCCACAGCTGAATTATGTCATTGTTTTCCTGCTGTTACACCAATGATTCTGGCCCATTATGTTTATGAAATGCTTTCAGAAAGCAAGACTGTCCACTGATGTTAATTATAATGATTCTAATTATTTAGAGGATTCTCTTGCTTTTTCTTCATTTGACCTATATGTGTAAAAGAGTGTGAAATTAAGGCACACGCAAGCAGCTTTAGAAAATGTTGCATGTAATTAAAGATTTCTGATTAGGATCTGTGCATGAACTGGAGCCATCATGTAGTGGAGCAAGTATCAGCATCAGCTTCAACTTTAAATTCTCAATTTTTCCTGCTTTTCTTACTTTACCATAGATTTTTGTGGTATGATTTTTATGTCTTTCCTTTTTTTTATTTTTAATGATATCAGTAAAAAAGCAGGAAAAAAAATCTTTGTTGGAAATATTTGAAATATTCTCCACTGGAAAAATAATATCCTGTAATAGATGGATGGTCATGTAAACACACCACTGCCTAGCAAAACTAAACCAACTGGGATTCATGGGTATGACTTCAGATGCATCGTGGGGAGGTATCGTGGAGGAAGACTTTCACAGGGGATTAATACGCCAGCTTTGAACCTCTGGGGGTGATGGTTCTTGTTTGGGCTGTGGTTGGAGGGGAAAAGAAGTATGGTGGTCTCATTAGTCCTCATTACAACAACCAACCACATGATTTGGTACCGTTGGCAGCGCTTAGCTGGATAAATCTGGGACTAGAATAACAAGGGTTACTGCAGGCTAGACTGGAGGTGCGTTGGCAGGGAGGGGAAGTTTGCACAAAGCCTGGCTGTACCAAGGCCAGTGTTAACAGGCGCTTTACTTTCATTTGCTCTGAATTAACTCGTATATTTGCAATCAAAATGGATTTAAAGACTTTAAAAAAAAAAAAAAGGAGTAAAAGAAGGACAGAGAAACAGCTTTTGAGTTGTAAAACATGCAGCAGACCCCATTCCTGACAAGTTTTACTGCTGTTCAACTAAATCCCTCAAGTCTATCTTTAAATTAGCTGAATTAGAAAAGATGTAAAACTAATCAGAATGCTGCCATTTAGATAGTTCTTTGTCTGAAACACGGGAACTTTATCTTCTGGTAGAAACATTATATATATTATCAGTTATAAACAACCTTTTTCAAAGGACTAGAAAGTCAAGTAGTTTGCATTTTGTGAAAGAATATATAATCACGTTGTTTTTTCCCAATTAAGCAATTCCAACATTTTAATCCCAGCAAACTGCTTTTGTAAAAGGCTCCCTGGATTTCCGAAGCATTTTTGCAATACAGTTTGCTACATACCACATCTGAACAAATTAGGGTGGCTGTATGTATATAGGTATCCCCCTTCTCCTTCCCAAGAGAGTCTCAAATGAGCCAAATATTCAGCTGATGTAAATCAGTGTTGTTCCAGATACTTTTAGACATGATCTACTGCATTAAATCAACAGGCAGCCTTCCACAACTGACTCCATCACTTTGCCTGGTTGAAGCTGTAATTAAAGCCTGTGTTGCTCAGGAGTCAGTACCCAGCAGCCTCAGAGGATTAATTAGGTCTGATATTTATTTCTTTTGATACGAAACCCAGATGTGTGCAGTTAAGCCAAAAACCAGAGGTAGAGCCATCCTGCTTTTTTTTCCAGTGGACAGAGGAAAAGCAGTGTTGCCCACCCAGAATTAAAGAACAGAAGCAAATAATTATCATCATGGAACAATTTGGCACTGGTGTGGTTTCATAATCTGCTAAGCCACTTTACCTGCCTGATTATGAAATAATTCAGATGACCTCAACCCTTTCTTTGTTACCAAGAATAGTAAATATATATATGTGTGTGTTGATTTATTTGTCTGAAAGCTGGGAAGAAAAATATGGAGGGAATACTCTTGCCCTCTGGTTAGAGAAACAAATCAGCTTGTGTTTCACTTTAAGCATATGTTCTTCAATGTATTATAACAATACCTGTCCATTCAGTAAAGGGCTTAACTTAAAATTGAATAATAACATTGGAAAAGGGTGAAGACACTCTAAATCATGAGCAAGTGTAGTCCCACCCTCGGCTCCCACAATGGAAAGCACATCTCCAGCAGGAAAAAGGCATCCTGGTGTTCTGTGTAGAAACCTGTAAGGTTCAGGGAGTTTTTGAAGCTGAGCTTTGAGCTGTGGGCACCCCTCTGGCAATATCGTCTCCCTCAGAAAATTCACCCAACTGGGCCAGCATCAAATGAATTCAAGTGAAACAGTCTCCCACGATACCGATTTGCACAGCATTTCTTATTCGGTCTTTTTTTTTAATGGGGAAAATTATCTCCTCCCATAGATACAATTCTGGGTTTTTTCATTATATATATGCATTTTCTAAAAAAAGCAGCAAAAAAGGGTCATTTACACCCTTCAAACCTAATTTTTGGGGTGTGGGGTTTATTCATTGCCAGCCCATGCTTCTTGCCTTCTTTTCCAGTGACAAAATGTAAGACATAGATCTCCAGGAGTAGGGATCACCCAAAAACTATATATTGAAAATAAATATGGAAAGATCAGACCGCTATGAAATTTCTCCTCTTCTTCCAGTTGGAAAAAAGCTCTGAACATTTTAAATATAATAGATAAAAATTAAATTTTTTTTCTAACAGTTTCTTTTAGCCCCTTCTTGTTGTGACCCTGGGTATTGATTCAGAGTGACGAGACTCCCATTGATTTCACTGAGTTTTGGATGAAATCCCTCGGAGAGGTTCAAGCCAGTGATGTAATGATAAAAGACTGGAAAGCCCATTCCTTTTCCCTGATGCAGCCAGCCAGCATATTATCCTGGAGATACACATTTTTCCCCTCTGAATAATTCCTATAGAAGCTGTGAAGACCAGTTTTTCTCTCTTTCTCACTGATTGCATCAGTGTATTTTACAGTATTTTCATTTACTTTGGGTTATGAGGAAAAATAGACTAGAAAACAGTAGATACCCTCTTTTTTTCTTTTTTCTTTTTTTTTTTTTTTTTTGGATGTTTCTGATAGTTGTTTTTCAGGCAGACTGTCAAAATCAGGCTTTTGCATTTCCTTGCTTCACTGCAGCTCATTAAGCTCCACTTTTTTGTTTTTGCTGGGGGTGTTTCAGCCCGTCTATGGGGCATCTCACAGGTCTCCACAGCACCAAATGTCAGCTGAAAAAACAAGCACTCTGTTGTTAGCTCCTCCAGTCGATGCAAGACACATCAGGACTTGGGCAAAAGGGGGGAAAAAAGGCAAACACTCTGTGTTTGGAGTTAGCAGCAACTGCTACTGGTAGGTGTCCTAGTTCTCCTCCCTTCCAGGTTCTGGAGAACATCAGCCAAAGTCATCTCAGCAAAGGGGTACGACATCTCTCTCTGCTCTCCCCAGGTCTCTGCTACACTTAATACTGTCAGAAAAGTCTCCAGCAAACATTTGTAATTGCAGGGAGAAAGAACACTGCTGTCTTTATTTTTTCTAACTTGACATCTATCAAATTTAGTTTAAGTGTTCCCCTGGGTCAGTCAAGTTGCTGAGCTATAAACTAAAAATAATTAAAATAAAATATTAAAAAAACCTCAAGTCTGCTTGCCAGGAGCGTATCGTCGGGAGTTAACAGCCCTCAATCATGTATTTCAGAGTGTTAGAATAGCTGAAATAAGACAGGCAGGCTTAATACAACATAAAACTCTAATTCTTTGATGGTTTGATGCTACAGGCTCGATTCTTGAACTTCAGGGCAGAACTGATTTCTGTGGCAGGCGTTCAGAATCCAGATGCTTTTTGTTTGTTTGTTTGTTTTGCTTTAATACTACAGCGAATACAAATTTTGCAGGACTAGCTTAACAAAAAGGAAAGGCAGGGAAGGTAGACAGAGTCGTTCTGATTAATGTCTCAGATAATTCAAACCTTGCCCTGACAGTTCCTATAAGGCAGAAGACGAGTTACCTTCCCATGCTATAAAAGATGACTTTGCCAATTTATTGACCCCAGCTGATGTATCAGCAATCACCAAAATTGGAAATTCTAGTTACAATGACTTAAATTTTGGCTTAAACCCGACCAGACAGACAGCATGTTCCCAGACTGGTCACATTCATAAATGTCATAGAAAACATACTTGTTCCATGACACGCACAAAATAAAATTCTCCAACAAGACGTCTCTAACCAGAAAGGCATGAAGCAAAAATCTTGAACCACGTGACAGGGAGTGAGGGCTGCTAGGAATGGTATTTTGACATTGGTGGACTGCTCAAGTAAAGCATCTCCAGGCTTAGCTTTAACATTGTTTGCATTATTTTTATTATTCTTATAGGTCATAGAAACCATGTGAGGTAAGACGAAGAAAAGATCAGTCAAAACACGGTTCAAAATTTTTATGTGAGTTGTTCCAGTGTCAGTTTAAAGAGAAAAAATTAAGTCAAGGGTCACGTTCAGGGGATCTGAGGAGAATCAGTCCAGAGGGGCACAACGTGCAACTGAAGAAACAACCTGAGTCCGTCTGCGCCTAATGCTTTTGCTTCTCATTTCCCATCTTCTGCACTTTATTTACGGGTTTATTTTTACACCTAGTGAGTAAATTATAGAAGGCTATCTGATTTTTTTCACTATAAGCATGTTATAGTAGAATTGAAAATGGCATTTTTTACAATAAGTTGGTGCTATCAATATTTTTGTTTTTTCTTTTCAAAAATTAGTGATTTTGTATTTCTGCCAACAGTATTAAATACAACAGGATTCTCTGTTTGAAGAGGATAAAGCCGTGAAGTTGAGACAACTGCCTGCACTTAACCTTCGAAAACAGAAAATTCCGCTTTCCAAGCCCTAGAAAATAGGAATAATTTTAATTTTTTAAGCGCAGCATTGCAGCTAGCTCTAAATCAAAAACAGACACAATATCATTACTCTGCTCTTGTCAAAACTGCTGAACAACACCCTCCCCAGCTTTAAACTGAGGCTGTATCTCACCTCCCAAATGATTGCACTCCTCCGACACAAATTGCCTCCCCGTACCGTGGGGCCAAGCTCCCTTGCAGAGGGGATGCCCTGGAGTCAAGGGAGCTACGCCCACGGATGGTTTGGTCCAGGATTTGGAAACAAAATGCGCGCCAGCGTCCAGGCTAGAGGTGGTTGGGAATTTTCCAAGGTACTTATTTGGCGGAGTGTCACAGAATGGCAATTTGTTGAAACTGAAACCATTCGCAAGGGAAGGTCTATCTGAACAAAGCTTCCAACTCAGAATGAAAAGCAAAAAGAGAAAAGTAAGGGGGAAAAAAAGGGTGGGGGTGGGGAACAAAGAGCACTTAGAGAAACTGCCCCTTTCCGACAATCCTGGAGGAATAGTTCGGGGGGGTCCTCTTGACCTGATCCTTGCCTTTCTCACTCTCAATGGCAAATTTTTTAGAACAAAAATACAAAGTGGAATACAACAGAAGGTGAATGTGCTCAGTCTGATCTCTCGAAAAGGACCGTTCCTGGACTTGGTTAAGTTTTGATTCTTCACCCATTTCTGCAGCCATGTTTTGTACTTATTGCCAAGAATTGCTAAAACACGATGTCAAATCTAATCGATCAATGATACCTGATCCAACCACTAGTACACAATTAAGCAACTACTACCTGTAGGAAATTTTCTGTAAAGCCTATTCTTTACTAGAAAAGTGCTCCCTTTATAACCCACTTTTCCAGAAAAGTTACCTGCTGTTTGGATGGACTTCTGAAAAGACCAAACATGATGAACCCAAAGTATTTTAGGACTTTTAAGGAAAATAATATGGAAGAAACTATTCCCCATTAGAACTTATAAGAGCTGTCTCAAGGATGGATTTCCCGAGTCAGTTACCTTGGAATAAGGTAAAGTGACTTTAAAATAGTGCCAGAGGTTATTTCGAGCGAGCAGATGCTGCTGCTCACCTTTTTTACAGGCATAACAGAAAGTTTATGGTTCAGTCACGACACGCTTGCTCTGCGGCGAGGAATTATGACCTGGCTGTCCTTTGCCACTAATTTCGGTGAGATGTTTTCTGTCCTCTGGGACTTTGCCTTCCAGTTCTTGAAGGAAAATAAAACCAGGCTGAAGTGAACGTGCACGTGGTAAAATCAGACTTGATGGGAGTGCAACTCTCCCGATACCCAGTACAATCCCTCATTTTTGTATCAGCTCTGGTTTTGGTCTTGCGCAGATTCAGTGGTTTTGCTACGGTCATGATACATGTCAGGCAGTAAAGATGAGTGAGTTAAAGCTGCCATAGGGTCGGTCCTGCGAGGTGAGAAGATGGAGACCTTCAGTCAAGGTGGGATGGGTACAACCAGTGTTGCACAAATCATGAACATCTAGAAAAAGACAGAATGTCCCAAGAGCTGCAAATACTGCCTTGTTAACTAGCTGTAGGAGGATTTGGCTGCAGTCAGGTCAGAGATGAGTTTAACCCCCGGTTAAGTTAAACGGGCTCTAAGAAGCTCTTGATCCCAGAGAGAGCACCTGACCCTCGATGGGTGCTGTCACCCACATCATGGTTTTTCCCCTCTTTGTATCCCACACTCAGAAGAGGGAAGAGCTGGGAGTTGCTATCCCTCTGCATTTGCATGCAGAAAGAGAGACAGATTGTAAAGTCTTCTTCCTGAAGAAACACGGTGTTTCCTTTCACCCCCATATTCCTTCTCCCCCAGTTATCTCCACCCTAGTTTTTTCCTTACCACTAGCCTGGAGAGGGAGAAAACAGACAAAAAGAAAAGAAAAGAGAGAAATATGCTGCCTGGATTGGAAAAGTCATCTTTTCCCAGGAGCAGCGTAATAATGTTAATGGAAGGGAGAACGGGAAAGAGGAAATGTTTCGCTAACGTGGAGAATTTCTGGCCTGGGTTCTTTCTGAGGCCTGTTTGTCAGGGGGAAAAGGAAATTGGTGGCTGGATGAAATATGAGCTGATGCAGCTGCAATGCCTTTAAATACAAGCTTTTTTAGGCACACTGGTGCTTCAGTTTGGGGATATAAGCAGATGCTGAATGCCTTTCCCT
>NW_010415416.1:29870-30613 GCF_000710305.1 Buceros rhinoceros silvestris
GGGGCCTTTGCGTGCTGTGGTTTTAAGACCAGTGTTCAGGTGAAAAAAAAAAAAAAAAAGGAGGGGGGTAATGAAATGTCATTTTCAGAAAGGCAAAAAATACTTCAGGCTCTTTGGCGTGTAAGTCATAAAGGGCTTTTTGTGCGCGGGTAGTCAGTGCAGTGTCAAGAGAAATCACTTGCACAAGGTGGAGTAACACTATCTGAAATTAAATTCTGGCCTCCATTTACAAGAAACACTTTAAGATTAAAAAAAAAGAAGTTTTTTCTTTTCAAGAAATTGAAGAGAACCAAGAAGATGCCCCCTCCTCTCCTCCAAAAAGATACCCTTGGTGTTCTTGCTATCCATAACAGCCCCAAGCATAAGGTAATTAGCAGAGCTCATCAGCTAGACCTAACAAGCACAGGGCAGCTTTGTACGGCGGGGTGAAATCCGTGTGGAGGTTTAGGGCTGCTCTGATCCAAAAGAGTTTGAACTGAAAAGGTTTGAACTCTCGTGCGATGGCTTTCCAGGCTCTTTGAGCCTGATTCCTATTTACACTGAGTTTCCTTAGCATAAAGGGGCTTTCAAGTGGGCATGCAGGGAAGGCATATTTCAAGGCAAAGAGCATGCAGAGCGGGCTCAGCTACCCTCCTTGCACCTTCCTTGGAACAAGCCCCTCACTGTTTTCTTACAAGGGTGAAATGCCAGATGTAGCTCTAGTCCGAGGTGGAGGAGAAAAGCTCTGGCTCTTAGTCCTGCTG
>NW_010415416.1:30780-47593 GCF_000710305.1 Buceros rhinoceros silvestris
CCTGCTGCTGAAGTTCTGATTTCTTACTCTTCGTTTCTAGGAAGACAAAAAGTCACCTCGAGCTGGTTGTCCAAGGTGGAAGCTGTGCTGACACACTCTGGAGATGTCATTGAAATATAAATAGCAAATAGATGAATAAAAATAGTTTGTCCCCTTGAATGATTGCTTTAGAATTTAAGGATTATTCCCAGCTTCTGAGACCTCCTTGGCTCAGTTCTGGCTGGGATCTTTCATTTATTTTCAAATGCCAGCCTGTGTTCCTCACTCCTAAGGAAATTAAGGGGCATTAAACACCCTGCAAAATCTGGCTTTTTGTCCAAAGACAGTCACGCAGTTTTCTGTGACAGTATTTATAAACTCAGATTCTCACCCAGCCTACCAAAGTCCTTGAAGAAAACATTTCTTACTATTTATCCCTGATCCTTTGCCAAGCAAGAGTCTTTCAGACTATAGAATAATCTCCCAAAAGATGTACTGGAAACCTGGTTTGGCCTGTTCGGTGTAGCTGAACTGATTAACGTAGCCGCTTGTCATTTTTATAACTAATGCTTTTTAACAGAAATGGTTGTCTTTAACCAAAAAAAGAAAAAAAAATTGTCCCAAGCTCTTGACTTTTCTTTCTTTCTCTTTCTCTCTTTCTTTCTCTCTTTCTTTCTTTCTCTTTTTCTTTCTTTCCTTTCTTCCTTTCTTCCTTTCTCCCCATATTTTCTTCCTTTCTATTGAAGGGTTTTGCTGTGACTTACCAAAAATGTTTCAATATTCCATTTTAATCCAATAACCATTTCAGAAAGAAATGAATCTGTTTCAAAGCTTTAAGATTTTTTAAAGGATCTATTTTGACCTCAGAATATTGAAATTCAGAGTAATTGCAAACACAGGTTTTCAACAATCAAGTTTATTTTCTCTGCAGAAAACCTCACCCATATGCCTGCAGGGAATAGCTGCATTTGCCAAATCCAACTTTTGGTGCACAGAAGAAGTGGGATATATAAATAGAAAGTGTAAGCTTTTGGATATACAAAATGGGTTTGTAATTTAAGGCCTCCCAGCCGGTGGCAACAATTGTCCATGTCTTGTGGGGTGTCAATTTTCCCTCTTCTCTTTATTTGGCTCAGCAAGCCGCCTTCTGCAATCACAGTTTAAAGTCTTGGCTTATGCCTCCTCTGTCTCCTATCTCATGTCGAGTCGCCGTCGTCCCGGGGAGCTGCAGGATGCTATCCGCTAATCCGATGCTGCGGTCTCCAGGCCTGCAGTGGGATATTAAAAAAAAAAAAAAAATGGGGGGGGGGATATGGAAAAAAAGGAAGTAAAGAAAGTATAAAAGGACTAGTTAAATATGTATTATGTACGTTTAAAAAAAAATGTGGGGGGGGTGTGGGGGGGTGTGGAAGCAAAAGCAAAAAGCTCTCTTAAATGATATACCAAATTACACATTATTTCACTTGACAAACAAAAACTTTTGTGGTTAGCAGAATGAACCATGTACATCATAATTTTGACAGCGAGTACTGAGGTTGAACTGGCTCTCTAAACAATTTCCCTGTGTATGCATTGCTGTTCCAGTTCAACGCGAGCATATGGCAAACACTGAAACTATACTTACTGATGCCAGGGCATGACCAAAATGTATAATAATGTTGTTTACTTTCACCAGCTCTGCAAGAAAGAATGTAGCCACATGCACTGAAACGACCTCAGAAGAGTCACACTTTTGTTTTGTCAATAATTTACTCAAAACACTCGCTGTCCCTTAGAAACGTAAGGACCCAAGATGTTTGCAGTAACCGAGTCAAACTCCTCTATACAGAGTCTCGCTTGTCTCCTGGAGAAAACCTAAGGAAATTCTCTCCATGACGTTGGTGAGAGTAGAGGGAGGCAGCAGACAAGCGCAGCTTTTGGAGCGCGCTTGGCTTATGCGCTTTTTGTTGTTGTCATTTCTGATAAAAATCATAGTATTTCAAAGTCTTCTACAGACAGAGCTTTGCCAACTTCCTTCTCCCACTAAATTGGCCGCTCTTGAGCGCTGCCAGGAAAGAGCATATTTTAGCATCTTAGCGCTGCGTGGTCTGGCAGGCGAGTGCTGGGAGGCTGAGGTGGTTGGCCACTCCTCTGCAGAAGGTTATAACATCCAGGGCTCAGGGGGGTTTTCCTCTGCACTTTTGTCAGGCACTAAAGTTGCCCTAATGATGTGGAGCCACGGGACAGTGCAGGCTTTGAAGCGCTAGGGGAATAAACAAGCTCAGCTAGCTGCCTGTGGAAACTCCAGTTCTTGCAGAAAAAATATCCCTCCTCACTACCAAAAACAGAGTGTCAACAGCAGGATAGTCTTCATTTCACTTTGGTTTGAAATATGGCAAGGAAAGAAGAGGGACAACCTGAAGAAGCAGGATATCTTAATAAAGACGTGTTGAGGGAACAGGAGTCAAGGAATTGAGTGATATTGCAGTGATTCATTTGATAGCTCAGATAAACTTCCAATGACAGCAATTGCAAAGACTAATGCTGCAGAGGTTCAGGAGATGCTACGTGAATGGATCTGTGTAAAGTAGTTTCCCAGTTGCCTGGAAAGCACACGGACGTGGTTTACAAGCATCCAAGAGTCTTAAAACTGTGAGGAGCTGAGCTGTACTAACTCCATTCCAGGCAATGTGAACAAGGACTCTGCTTAAAATCAAGATTACCTCTGCTGAAGACAGTGTCTGTACAAGGTTGAAGCAGGTGAAGCCATAAATAATTATTTATGAAAGGACAGAACCTCATTAATTTACATTTCCTCCTTTTTATGCTTCTTAATTCACTGTGTCCTCCCCCATTTCTTAGTCATCAGAGCTACTTAGTATATCCACATCAAAAAACCTGATAAAAATTTGAGAAACCAATAAACTCGGTACCCAAGTAGAAATGAGGTATTTTTCTAGCAGTTAAAACTCAATTACAATTAAGTCACATGTTCACTCTGCTCAATAGCTCATCAAATGGGCAATGAACTCACCAAGTTCTCAAGTATTGAACAGATGAGGGAAGGCACCACAGGCAGACGGGCAGATACCCGTCTGCAGGGGCTCAAGCGTTCTGGATTTACCAGCTAGGGTTCAG
This sequence comes from Buceros rhinoceros silvestris, assembly GCF_000710305.1. NCBI lineage: Eukaryota > Metazoa > Chordata > Aves > Bucerotiformes > Bucerotidae > Buceros > Buceros rhinoceros. The sequence goes on from NW_010415416.1 coordinate 33,877, forward strand.
CCTCAGCCCGGATTGTCTCTGGGTAGAGGGAGAGTTGTGCTGGGCTACTGAGCCCAGCTGGAGTCCATCTGGGTCGGCATGGAACTAACCTGGGGATTTTTGCACTCACACTACAGTCAGTATGCAAGAAAATAGGGCACCCACAAGTGTTCAAGAGTTGATTTAATCCAAGGGTTCAGCCTCCAGCAGTTCCATTCATAAAAAATAAAGAATCAGCTGACCAAAGACGTTTACCAATTTGCCTGAACCAAAGAAGTTTCTAAGTCTTCACAGCCATTGCATTGACGGTGACTCCTTGCATGAACTGGGGGAGATACCCACATTTATTACATGTCAAAGCTATTCTCAAGAGCAAGGCCCAAAGACTGAAGAAGTCATTGAAAGCTGCTCGTTTCAAAGAGCTTTGGGTCACATTGGCATGTACCATAAGCAAAAGCCCAGGGAACAGATTTTGTTGGAGCCACCGAAGCGTGGGTGGATCCAGATCACACTATTCTGCTCATCTTGGAGCAAATCCAAACATGGAGATTTCAACCCCCAGCCCCCCAATGTATTGCTCAACGGTTAGTTTTGATTTCTGCGTATGATACATTCCTGGCTGGGACAGGGCCACTACTAATAACAAAAATGCAGGCATCAGCATGGATCATGGCCCCTCTTTTCCTTTGTTTTTTTTCTTCCTTTCCTTCTTTTTTTCTGCCTGCATGTAATTTAAAGCATAAGTTCCCATTATTACCTGGAGGTCCACACTTTTACTAATGTCAAGGTCTCTTTTAGCTCAGACCTCTTAAAAATGGTGTGTTTCCATATTAGTAGTCTGGTCAGGCTGAACTTACTTGTACTGCTTTAGGTTTTGTCTTGGAAATCCAAGGTCTTGCAGCAAAGAGATGTTTCTAACCATTCTAAAAGTTCACATTTGAAAGCTAAACCACACTTCGCTCAATCAGGCTTGAGATTAGTTACTCTGAGTTGACAACTTACTCTTTCAACTTGTAACCTAGGATCCTTCTTTCACCTCTCTGGGTGACTCCAAGATGAATTAAGATTTCTCCTCTGCTAAGTTCTACCAGCAAAAATACTGCTGAAGAATAGGGGATAAAGGGGGATCAGATTCATCTCTTCACAAAATACATAAGTGAAGAAATAACACCACTGAAGTTAATAGACTTAACAGAAGAAACACATCAAAGAAATGTTGTTCCTCTATCACTGTGGTTTTGCAGGTAAATCTACAGCCACATTTAATCTTTTCAAAAAGGTCAGTTAAATCATTCCCAATCTCCAGTTTCACATAACTTTGCAGCTTCTTGGTTCCAGATCCAAGGAGAAGCAGAGGTGCTGAAATACAGAAAGATAGGATATCCTCTTTGTGTCACCTTTCCTTCTGGAACGAGGAAATCTTGCAAGAAGTCCCGTTCTCATGAGACTTTCAGCTTCTTTGTTCAGAGCAATTGATCCTGGCTAGTTCAGATAAGGTCACTTCAGCTATCTGCCCATTGTAAAGTAAATTATCAAAAGTCTTCAGGCTTGTCCATCATTAACAAAGGTTGAAAAATTCACCCTCTTTCCCATGACAGGGTTAAGAAAACAATGTTAAAATCTATTTCAGGATCCAAGAGATGCACAAGTCAGTGCCAAAAGCAATCTAGGAAAAAGATAAGAAGTTTCTCTGCAGCTTTTCTACCTATGTTTGCATTTGCTTCTGAAGTTTTAGAAGTTGCAGGGAAAATTTGGGGCAGATGTCTATTCACTAAGACAACCTGAAATATTTAACAAATGGACATCTTTTCCTGGTGTGATTTTCCCTCCTTACACATTACCTCTATTTAAATTGAACCTGGCAGCGTGCTTAGGGCAGTGCTGCATCTTGGTCAGTTGGACTGTGCTCCCCCTCAGGAAGCCACGATCTCCCAGCCTTGCTGGTGAGCAAACCTATTGCTAGAGGAGAAAATCTTTGCTTGAGGCAAGATATTTCACCTCCTCTCATACTCATAACCAGCCTCCTCTCACACCTTTCCAGACATCTCGTCCCATCTCTTCAGCTGCACATAACACCAGGCTGAACTGCTACACCAAACTTCTTCTCGTGCCTTGTCTTAGGATCTGGCAGAAGAGAAGGACAGCAGGAGGGAGCTGAGTTTCCTCCAGCACTGCCTGTAGCAGAGGCCCATGGAAATACCAGCAGAAGATTTGTTGCATCAACTGGTGATTTTTCACTGCTCTACTGTACCTCTCTTCTCAGACACTCTTTGTTTATTGCATGCCCCTCTAATCCTGGCACTGTCAAAGCCTGGTCCATTAAGTTAGCATTATTATGATTTATGAGCTGTGCATGGCTAACAGAGTGTTATGACAGTTGGGATGAGATTAGGTTGCAGGTCAGCTTGCTCCTTAGACTGGAACATTTTTAGGTCTCTTTGGATCTAAGCTTGAGTTTTAGACTGAGGAAGTCCCAGAGGAGAAAGACCGGGAGGTATGCGATGCTTCTCCATCCTATATCCATGACACCTCTGATAAATGGCAAGAGAAACCCACTTGTTAGAAAGCAGAGGTGGAAAAAACCAAGGTATTTGATGAAGGTAGAGGAACAGTGCCCCTTCTCTCAAAACAAGAAGCTCCCAGACTGAGAGAAAACACGCTCACATTTTCCAGTCCATGCCTAATTTCAGACGTAATTTACGAGATCAAAACACCTTGGTGATCAAAAGTAGGTACTTCTTGCATGCTTCTCATTTTTTTCCACTTCACTGAAAACGGTTGGGTAGATGTTCAGTCAGACTCTTTTACACGCAACCCAGCTATATGCATCAGAACTTTCTCTAAATATTTCTCAAAAATATTCTGTGGTTTGCCAACTTCTAAGCGCTTTCTTTTATTTTGCAGAGTAATTATCTCTTTGTTCGTCCAGGGGAATATCTAATAACTCCCTGTTCACTGAAGGGCACTGACCTCTGAATGAACCAAAAATAGCCCATGCAATCGTTTCAACGAGACGCTCAATATCTTATTTGGACACCCCTTTTGATCCGACACGTTCGATCACCAGGACAAAACAGAGCAGGACGAAGTGTTGACCCCTTCCCAACAGGAGAATCAAGTGCTTGTGGGGCGGGAGGAAGCAGGGCTGATGGTGCTCCCCCATCAGTCACTCAGATCCGCTGTCATTCAATGCACGCATCCAGTAAATTGTTTCAATCAAGTTGTGGTTGGGAGAAGTATGCTCCGTATAATTCGCTGCAGCCTCCTGCCTGCGGACTCCACCGTTTATAGCACGGCCTTAATTGCTTTTCTTCCCCTTCTTTTTCTTTTTGCTCAACTGAAGTCATTTAGAAACACAATATAAGTTAATGACAAAATCCTTCACTAAACCACTGATAGTGAAGTGTTGCCTGACTGGGACAGACAAATAGCCCATTTAGTCTGGAATCCTTTATGCTCCTATAAGGCCTATAATATGTCTTAATTGTGCAATAATAGAGCACGGAGATAAATTATTTCATGGCAAAAGCTTATGTGTTAAACCCTTCCAAAGTGCAACAGAGTGTAGCAGGCAAGATGATTAAAATAACTGGGTTCTCTTCCAAGCTCTAAGGCTGAATTTCTGCGTAACAGCACTAGTCATTCAGCCTCACGAGCCTCAGTTCCTTCCTCCTCTTCTGTCATTTTGATGGCACTGCTCTGCTTCCTGCCTCTGAAGAATAAGCTACCACCTTATTCTTAGCCTATATTTTTATTATCACCTTAATAACCTGTCTTGGATCTCAGTAGTGATTTCAGCTGGTCTTGTGATAATTAATTAGAAATAGCTTGAGTGATATTTTGACTTCCATATGACCTAAATCCTCCTGCCTAATCTTTCAAATCTACCTGCTTTGCTTATATCCCAAGTCAGCGAGTGCCAAAGATTAACTATATACTTCATGATATTTTTTTCCGCGGATTTTCATGCGTTTCCCTTAGACCCAGTGGTATTTTTTGTCTCTTTTTTTCTTTTAATGGGAAAGCAGTCTCATTAGTACCAGGTGATTCACTGAAAGCACAATTACACAGGGAATTCAGCTAATTGATTGGATAACCCTCGATTCATTTGTAAAAACACCATCCTCAAACCTGAAGTGCTTGGACTTAGTGGTAGTCATGTACCGAGAAGTTTACTTTAAAAGCAAACGTTTAGGTTAATGGGATCCATATGATATGAATTCCTAATAACTTTACCATGGGTGGGCTTATCGAACTGCTTATCATAACAGAAGTCGGGCCATTTCAAAAGATCTTTCTTCTGAGACTTTCTGAAGACTTTTCTTTCACCCCAAATCTGTAGAAAATTCCACTAACTCTCCATTGAGAAAATATTTGAGCTCCCTCTCCTGCCATGATTCAAAGGGATTATTTTCAAAATGTGTGTTTTTTAACCCTTTGCTGGGAGGACAAAGCATTTAATAGAGATGTGTGATTCATTAAAGGGGGAAGAGCTCTGAGCTGGAGCGCTCTCAGGTCCAGGAGGTCGCATTTATGTATAAAAGTGTTTGGGGGCTTGAACTAAAGATGTTACATTCGTCTGTAAACTAAAAGAAAAACTCAAGGGTTATTTGGGCTCACTCAAACCCTAGGAAGTCATTGCACATCTTCCAGCTGTCCTCTGTGGGTTTTGAATCAGATCCACGGAGGGATTCTAACCACTATTTCTAATTACAGAGAGGAATACACGAGAACAAACATCCCCTAAAGAGGCATCAGAATATTTAACAATCAAAGGAGCTAGGCCACCTGCACAGTTTGAAGACAAAATTTCCTACACAGAACTAAATCATCTTAGAAGTGAGCAGGGAAGCTGCTGCTACGGGAACTAAGATTTCTGAATTTCTATAGAAAATTTTAGAAATCATTTGAAACAGCAAAACACAGCAGTAGAGTTTTATATAAATATGTGTGGATGTGCCTTTCAAGAGAAATCCAGTGTCCTGGTAACTTCTGAGAAAGAACAAGCTGCTGGTCTCATTGCAGGTCTGAAATTTGCCATGACATTCATTGAAGATGGCACAAATAATTCCATCACTATGCTTTTGGTATTTAATGAAAACAAAACCCCTGTCACTTGGCAGAAGAAGGGGACAGAATTATAAAATATAATCATACAGTTAAGATTCCTGCAGGGATAGCAACGTGGACTGAAAAAAGAGAAAAGATTGAAACCGCTCACTGTGGTCATACTTGGCATTGACCTATGGGGACATTAAAGTGATCTACAAATAGGTAAAAAAGAGAGATCAAGAGTAATTATTTAAGAAGACAAAAATAAAGAGGGGAGGAGAGAATTAGAATGGTCCAGTGTGAAGGGAAAACCAAAGGTTATGTTTCAAGGAGAACTTCAGAGAAAGAGATGCTTGTTCGCAAGAGGGTTTCCAGCGCACCCCCTGCAGTCACCATTCGTGATAAATCACAGTAAACACAAGCCCTGTGCTAGACTTTGGCACAATCTAACCCAAAGATTTGTGATTCTTTGAAAATTAAAGCAAAAAACCCAGAGACTGAATGCTGCTTTGAGTGTAAAATGTGAAAATTAAGTTTGAAAGATAATTTGAAGCTAAGCTACCTGTAAGAGCTTCTAGTAATCACCATCACCCTTGTCTGCAATGGTCAGCCATGCCCTCAAAGCTCATATAGCTTCTTTTTAAAGACCTTAATCATTTGTCCTACACAACCAACGCCCCAAATGGCTCATTTCACTGCTGTAAGTGCTGCTTGTCCACACTATTATTGCACGAGGTTGTATTTGTGATAGTTGTGTGCCATTACAGCATGAAGGACAATAGTCTGGCACGTTAGGAGGCATACAAGGTGATGAGAGGCCGGTGCAGGAGTCTGGCCTGTTGATGTACCGAGTTTCCAAACATTAACTAATGCAGAAGGGAAGTTGACACTGGAAAATCTTGTTCTTGACTGTGGTCAGACAGCTGAACACTTCAAAACACTATCAATTAGTATTCTACGGACACTGGTCACCTCAGAGGAGAAGGCCAGCTTGGAGGTGGGCATGTCACAGGAAAAGATTTGGGTTTGTTGGCAGAGACATGTGGAAGATGACCGTAGGCTGCCTGTCAGCACCTTGCCTGGCCCAGACCAGGCACATTAAATCATGGGATGCAAACCCACACGTGGGTATACACAGATGGGAAAACAAAATACCAGATGCTCTACAACCATGTCCTTCAGACCAACACAAGGTTTCTTCTCTCTTTCTGGTGGGTGAGGAGAACCCATTGAACCTCCCCAGAAGACCAAGACTTTAAAAAAAAAAAACTTAGGTAGGGATTGCAAAAGTCTGAGAGACCAAATTTTCCATGAATCTCGCCTCTAGGAGGCTTCAGGAGTAACCAAAAATGGTTAGAAGCTGCGACCCCTTATTGCTGGGCCGTAAGATTATTGTGTTAGAGGCTTAACAGGCTTGAAAAAGCTGGGCTGGAGCAGTAGTGAAAGAGAGAACAGTGTTTATTGAGCAATAAAAGGAACATTATGTTTCATTGCTCAGCTGAACTGCCCTACAGAAGCAAATCCCCATGCCTTATAATATGGGGTGTAATAAATACTAATGCTCTAAAGGGGTCTGTTGGAAACAACCGGCAGGGCCCTATCGCAGCGTAATCAAGCCTCCCGTTAAATTAGCGTCTCGCTTGTGCTCGCTGCTTTATTGTCTGATGGGAGCAAACGCCTGGAGGTTCGAGTGCCGGCTCCGGTGGGGTTCACCTCCTGCACGGCTGCACTCTGGTTACCCTCTCTCGGGGACATCTCTCCGAGGCCAAGGGTTAGGTTTCCTTCCAAGGATTAAGCGGTAGGCTCATGTCAACAAGGTGGTCGTGGAGATACAGGCAGAGCAGGAAGGACTTGTGAGGCCAACGGAGAGAGATCCAACTATTTCAAGGCAGCAGATTAATCCTGATAATACTGTGTTGGGCCATTTTTTTCCCTCGGTTGGGTCAAGTTCCCCCCGCAACCACAGAGCCTGCCATTAATAAAATTAAAAAACTCAATCACAATTTCCAACCTCTGTGCCCTTTTCAGAGGCGAAAAGATAAATTGAATATAAAATGAAAGCCTTGCTTTTTGGCCTTTGTAAACCTCTTCTTGCTTTTTCACTCTACTCCCCATAATTCTGCGTTGCTGACCTTCTTCCAGTCGCAACAGTCTCGGGAGCGCACACAACATATGGACCTCATTGTCTGATAGAGCGAGGAGGGCACGGGGATACCTTTCCCCTTGACCTTGCCCTGCACAGGCTGGGGTGCATTACTGACAGCATCTGTACAGCTCTACCTGGGCTGGGCTGCAGCGACATTTTGCCTTGAACCTTCGTCTGATATTACAATTATTATCGCAAGTTGAGCTGCCTTCCAATGGTGCTTTGGAACAAAAAAAAAAAAAAAAAAAAAAGCTAGAGCTAGTATCAAAAAAGCTAATGAAGATAAAACCAGTCCTCATTAATACCAGCTTTCCCTGCACAATATAGTCAACGGTTTGGGGGCAAATCCTCAAAAAAAAAGAGCCCTTCTTTCTAACTGAATTTTTTGGCTAAAATTTGTGTTTCTGCTAAGATGATTTAGTTACTGGATTCTGTAAGGAAGGAGCGGTTGAAAACCAAAAGAGAAAAAAATATTAATGTATCTGAAGATGCTTTAATTTTCAGAAACCAGACGTAACTGAAGAACAGTTGTTAAAAATTGGAAAAGTGTTGGGTTTGGGGTTTTTGTCAATAAACAAGAACGTTTCTGTGGAAATTCATGGTTTTTTCAGTTGCTTACAAAAATCACCAGAGAGCTACCACACTCCCAACCACCTCTTTTTCATTTTCTTCTGGTCATATAACACCAGGTTTCCATTTGCTGGAAATAAAAGTGGAAGCCATGGGGTATCCCGGCTCTTTTTATTCACGCAAATAATCCCATTAAAGTCCACAGGAGTTCTCATATCCAGTGGGCAGGTTCTGACCCCAATTGTTTTAACAGTCCTTTTTATTCACACCTCATATTCTAGCTAAAAAATCTTATAGAGCTTGACAGAAGGCTTAAAATCACGAGCCTGCTCAACAGTGGAATTAGTATTACGTGTGTACGCCTCTCGGTTGACTTAGCTCTGGTGAAAAAAAAAGGAGAAAATTAGACAAGGAGAAAACCGTTGAGGGTAAACAGACGGCAGAAGTTTGGTGAGTCAGGCCAACGCCATACACATGTCTTGAGAATCCATAATTCACCCAATTTTTTTCCCCCGTGCCTCAGTTTCCCTGCCTGTAAAATGGGATTCATCAAACTTCCCTTTCTCAAAGAGCTGTGAACACATAGTGAGTGGTAAACTTCAGGTGGTCGAATGTAAGAGAGAGAACTGCATTTTTCTTCAAATAGATTAAAAATCAGTCCTTTTTGGTAAAAGGATTCTCTTTTTATCCTACCACCCTACTGCTACTCAGAGTCCCTCCCTTAGCCATGTGATGGATGACGCTATGTTTGCAAATGCTGAAAATAAACCAGAGGTAACTGACTCAGAGCGAGCGAGCTCTGTGCACACTGACACGGTCCTGTGCTTCTCTTCAGAGCTAAGTTTGATGTAGAGTCTCAAACAGATTTCTGAAATAATTTCATTTTAATCAATAAGCATCAGAGTTTCTAAAAACTTTTCCTCACTGTAGCATACCCCATTGTCAAAAAGTTTTTTTTTTTTACTCTTTCCAGGCTGAATTCAAAAAGAAAAATTTATAACCCCTTTTTCTGAACGCTGTTTATTTATTTACAAGATAGCAGCAGCATGTACAAGGCACGGCAGTCCCTTCCAATAATCTTCCTCACACTCTAGTAGCCAACCAATTTTATTTCAGCTTCAAAAGCAACAAAAGTCACCTCTAAGTTCAGACTAAACATGAGAAATTGTAGCCAGAAAGGAAACTTTCTTGAGAAAGTTATGTGGGAAGATATCAAAACAGTGGGTTGGACTGGAATGACTCTTTCAACTCGAATTTATTGTGTTTACAGTGTTACTCAAGTTCTGAGGTAACTAATAACCATTGCAAATCTCACCAACATCCCATATTTTAGGGCTTGAGTTTTCCACATTTTCTGCTGGTTTAAAACCCAATGACAAGATTTCCTGACAGAATAAGCCCTGGTGTCCAAACTGCTGTGACAGGTAGAGATAGGTAACCTTTCTCTAGGTAAGAACTGCCATCTCCACTGCAACTTTAGCAACAAATTTCTTCCTCTCCCTACAACTTCTCCTACATCCCATAAATAGCCTGTTTCAAAAGTAGGGCTCCACATCTGTGATATATTACGTGCATAATTTGCACTTAATTACCAACCACATTGATTAAACTGTCGCGCAACAATTAAACTTCATTAGGGGTTTTTTTACAGTGCCTTCACTGTTTCACTGAAATGTGCCAAGTGTCTTAGCGGCTCGAATGGAGGCGTTTAGCTTAAAGCCTGATCCCCATTTCTTTCCAATTTCAGGTGAAGGCGAAACTGGGGATTAACAAATGTGTGTCAGTCTGTGACCCAGCGTGAGCCACTTTGCATTCCCAATTGTTTCCATGTGTATGTCAGCAAATGTTCATCTCCATGCTATAAATAGATGACCGGGCTGCCCCCACCATGAAATTAGACAAGTTCTGTAGCGCTTAGCAGGAGTGGCCTGGCAGTCGGCATTAAGTGCCAGGCTGTGAAATTCAAAGGATATGTTGAGTTTTCAGTAATATGGGTAATAATTGGAGGCATTATTTTCTTCAAGCAGAGAACTGTAGCTGTTATCAAGGATAGAATTTCACAGACTTCGGCTAACGAGCTGGTTGAAGACACTTAACTAGCTGTACAGATACTGAGAAGCTGGGAGTTATATTTAGGGAGCTAGTTTTTTTGTCCTAAATTGAAGTAGTCGCATGTTTATGGATTTAATGGGTTTGATTCTTCTTCTCTAGAGAAAGCCATGAAAAAATGCTTGATACCTTCAAAGTACGGTTCCGATGTCGGATACTATGGGTAGATTGTGAGCTAATCTTTCCATGAAATAAAGAAGTTAAATATCATTTTCGTAAAGTGTAATCTCGCTGGGGCTGATTTTGAGGATTAAAAAATTGTAAACGAAAGGAAAATCACAGAATCACAGTTGGAAAAGACCTTTAAGATCATAGAGTCCAACTGTTCACCCTGCACTGCCAGGGTCCCCAAACCATGTCCGCCAGCACCACATCGACATGGCTTTTGAACCCCTCCAGGGATGGGGACTCCACCACTTCCCCGGGCAGAAAAGACAAAAAAGATTTTTCAGCTGGTAGTTCATCACTCTCTGATCAAAGGAAACAAGTGAGAAAAAAATATCTATGTTCACTGTTGCATTTCAGGGCTGTTAATGGGATATCTGTAACTAAAATCCCCCAAATTCACTAAATAATTGAATTTCTCTGCTCCTCTGAATAACACTTTCCTCACCATTCCGGACTGTGTCAACCCCTATCCAAACTTCTACATCTTTATCTAATGTTCCCTCTACTTCCTTAATAAGTGAATTCTTTTTATATTTAACTCACATATTGCTACTGAAAAAAAAAGTTTTCAATAAGCCTGAAGAATGTGATGAGATAAATATAAGGTGGAGTCCGGAGACACGGGCTGTAGTCCTAATTCTGCTTCAACTTGTGTCAGGTTGTCATCTTTTTTCAGGAGGGACTGCTCTAATTCTTTCTTCTATTACATTTCTTAAGCCATGTTTAACCCGTTGTGGTGTGGTTTTAAGTAGAAAGCTATTTCTGCTCTACAAGTGGTAAGTTTCAGGGATGCAGATAAGCAATCTCCAGTTTTTCAGTAGCAGAGAAACGATTGTTTAAAAAATCCGCTTCATGGGCAGAAAAAAGCAGTGCAGTATTTTGATTCCCATCGGATCTGCCTGTGATCGGAGTCTGGTGAATACATTCATAGGACAGTGCTTCTGGCAGATTCTACAACATGTCCTTTACTGAATTATTTGACTAAAATGATATTCATCTCTTTCCCAGCTGATAGGATTGCTTGGTGACTTGCCCATCCATTCCAGAGGAGAAGAGAAAGATTCCTGTGAAATCTTTCAAATAATCATTTCAAGAAAGAAATATTTTCCTTCAAGTCACTCAATCACCAGACTGTGGAAACTGTAAGAAAAGCTACACCAGGAAAGTTCAGTGTTCCAACAAAGTCCCTCAAATCAATAGAAGTCATTTTATTTTTGCCCCATCTTTTTTTTTCTTTTCTTTCTCTAACAAGTTAGAAAAAACAAAACCAGCAGCACGATTTAACTCCCAACATGCCCTGGACATTTCAGCAAAGTGGGAGAAGCAAAACTTTCCTCTTCGATGCCCACCCAGCGCATCTCGCGGCGGGGTCCACCTTAAGAGACCGGCCGTGGGGAGGGGGCAGGCAGCTATTTTTAAACAGCAGGAGAGTTCAAGACCCGTGTGTGGTTAACACGGAGCCTCCTTCCAGTGTTCCCAGTGATTCCTCTCGGCGAGCGTGAAATGCCATAAAGCGCCGCAGTGATGCCTGTATGAATGGCCTGTTTGTCTCCCTCTCCCCTGGCAACCCATTTTTTTTTTTTTATTTTATTTTTCCCCCCCCTTCCTTTTTCACCCCACACTTGTCCAGTGGTCCAAAGCAGTTTAGCAGATATGGCAGCTTACATGAGTTATGAAAATGAGAATATGGTTCCACTGACTTGTACCCTGCGTGCTGGTGCTTTGTCTGGTTGGGATTTTTTTTGACTGCAGAATTTCTTCATTGTGAAAAAGTAGAGAACAAGGAACTGCTTTTATTATTAGGTGCACGACCCTGGGCAGCTCAGGAAAAATAACTGGTCAAACTGAAATATAGGTATTTCCCAATGCAACCCAAATGAAAAAGCTCTCTCCATCACCAACTGCTCCAACTCCACTTATAGGTGTGCTCAAACACTCAGAGGCCGGATCCTGAGTCGGAGCCTGGACCCAGGGGTAACTTCTGCAGGTGGTACTTGTCTCTGAAAGAATCCGTATCTGGGATACAACTAGGATCAGGCGGGTTGAATTCCCTGCTTTACGTCACCCTCTGAAGGGACAAAATCGATCTTCTGTGCACTCTGGGAGAGAGGAGCTTCAAAAATATTGGAAGAGTGTGTTTAATTAGGTGGCCTAGCAGCTCATTTCAGAAATATTGCTGGCAAATCACCTGACCTTCTGCCAGGGCTGATGCTAAAATCTGTTTCCACATTTTCTTGTGGGGAAAAAAAAAAGAGAAAGAAAAAAAAAAAGTTATCCTTCATCCTTTCCAGCAAGCCAGGAAAGCTTGAAACTGAAATGGTGGCTTTATGCCCAGACAGAGAGGAACTGAAGTAAGTATGAGGAGGGTTAAGAATTTTCTTTATTGAGAGCACCTGCTCCACTGTTATATGTAACGTTGCTAAAAATTCCTTCATTTTGGTGTGTTTGACTCTGTGGGAGTTCAGAGAAGCCTTTGGTGCTGAGAAAACCCAAATGGGTCGTTGGGACCTCGTTGGGGAAAGGCTTTTGCTGCTCTTCCCCAAATGTGGTGTCCGAAGGTAATGCAATGACCGAGCTGCATGGGATGATCCCAGGGACAGCTGCAGGTGGAGATGCGTGTCTGTGGGTGAGTTATGGGGCAGGAAGTGAAGAAAAGATCTGCAAATCCTCTCTACATGTGAAGTTTCGTGCGAAACAGTGATTTCTGCTGCTTTTTGCAGGTAGCTGCACACCTCCTAGGTGTACCAGGTACACCTGAAGATCAGCAGACCCTTCTTCTACCTGCACAAACACCTTCTCAAGCAGAGCATGCCAGAGGAGCTGGATCATGAGCTTAATTTGGGGTGCAACAAATTTCAACATTTTGTTGTCACTGTGATGAGAGAGAGACAAAATCAAGACAAGATTGTAACGGCAGGCGATATATCCTTATCGCTCAGGCTGGTGTGGCTGGAAAAGGCACACACCAGGCAGGGCAGATCTCTGGGTCTTAAGCAAGAAATGTCAAGCTAATTTCTGGTCAAAAATAATCATTTCTCTTTTAACTTAATGGTGTTAATCAATTAGCCTGAGAATTGACACAATGACATTCTTTTGGCTTTTGTCTGAGGGTAAAGCAATTAGAGACTAATCCTGTGAACTGATATTATTTTTGGAATTGAGGTTGATTACTCACAGACCACTCAAACCTTGTACTGCTGCTGTCAAAGCGTAGCTCTCCAGAGAGCTTTTGCTGTAATTGTGATGATCCAAGGACACACAACTTGTCTACAACCCCGCTTCCAACTAAAGATTATTTCTATCTTTTTACATGGCCTGATGGAAAATCAGGTGGACTTCAACTTTGAAAGTTAAATCTCTGTTGACAATGAGTCTCTCGGTTAGAGAGACAGTGAGGCCCTGGTTAAGTTTCTCGGTTTATTGCACTGTGCTTTCCCCAAACAGATGATGCCTCCTTTGATAATGCTCTGAAAACAATCACAATAAACTTTTCAACCCTGTTGAAGCCTTTAGAAGACAGAAGTGCTATAGGAAGTGCTGTCTGAGCACTAACAACAATGATTATGTGTAAGGCAACAGCAGCGTGATGGAGACGGCCAACTGATTCAGTCAACTGCCACGTTTTGTACAGAATACCTCCCCAGCTGCAGACAGTCGTTACATACTGTCCTGGGTTCAACATAGAGGAACCGG
>NW_010415417.1:0-1230 GCF_000710305.1 Buceros rhinoceros silvestris
GTTAAGATAAGGAGAGTTTACTTGAACACCATAGAGAGGAAGCAATAGTAGTAACAGCAACAGAGCGAGTGATATACAACACCCTGCTTAATGTTGCTGCGTTGGCCCCACCGAGCCAAGCTGAGCTGAGCCAAACTGAGCTGAGCTGCACAGTATCCACTGGTGTTTGAAACTGCTGCCACCCACCCACCCCCGCCCCGCAGGCCCTATCTTACACACTTACTAGGCATGAGGTCAGTATGGTATCACATATCCCATTGGCTGTTTCGGTCTGGCTAACCTGGCTGTGGAAATTAACCTTATTCTAGCCAAACGCAGGACAATGTCCCAAGACAGCAACAGCAACGTAACACAGGCCAACACCTACAGCAGAAGGAGCACCACTGCCTGAAAGCCAGGAGCGCTCCGGCCATGGATTGCAGTCAGAAAAGTTACACCAAACCAGCAAGAAGTAGTAGTTCAAAGCTACACAAGGAGTGATCAATGCTGTATGGTACTTCTAACCAAACAGTGGCAGGAAACCACCATCTCCTTCACATACTCTGATGTGTTTTTGCCCATACCAATGAACTCTTTCCTCTTATGAAAAAAATAAGCCTTCCACCATTTTCCTTGGCAAAACCAGCCTCTAACAGTTTGTGATTAGAAGGAGGCTTTTTACCTTGAGAACACGAAATTTTTATGTTTGCCCTTAATCGAACTTTCAAAACACCCTCTGAAACACCTGTACTGGCCACTAGTTTTGTTTACTTGTCCTGTTTGCTTTTTTCCTCTAAAGAAAGCATGAACACAGCCTTCCTCTACCATAAAGGACACAGCTGAATTTCCCCCATTTGAGGAAATTGCAGAGATGATTAACAAATCTGAAGGACAAAAGATGAATCTCACTTGGGCAAACCTGCTGCTTTGATTGTGGCAGACCCAGTACATAACTAACGGGAATGCTTACGTTACAGCTTTTGGAATAAAAATAATATATAGTTTAGTATACTTGTGCACAAACACGCATGTGAATGCACGTGCCTGAGCCATTTGTTTACAAGTTAAATGGCCTTTGCACTCCTCCAATGCTCTGTTTCAAGACTTAATTATTCATTGGTATACACTGTGCAAATAAATGGTCAGAGAAGGTTTTCTTCCCTGTTACTGAATTAATTTTTTGCTCAGCAGTCACCCTTCAAGATTACAACACTGCCATTACCATTTTCTATCTAGAAATAAAAGCCTGCT
>NW_010415417.1:1343-9144 GCF_000710305.1 Buceros rhinoceros silvestris
TCTTTGTTACCAGAGTCAAAGCACACAACTAATAGAAATCAGTTTATGGACAGCCTGATTTCTGACTTGTTACAGCTTTTTCTTCAGCTTTGTATGAATATGTTCTTAAAACATAAATTAAAAAACAAAAAAAACCCCAACCCAACACCAAAGCTCCAAACCCAAACCAAAACAAAATTCTATAATTTGAAAGGAGCATCCATAGGGGAAGCTATATGGGTACAGCTAAGTAATTCTTATCTCATATTAATGTAACTTTTTCACATTAATCAGTCTAAACAAACACAGTGAATAAACTTTCCGGGGGCATCCCATCATTGTTGCCAAGGGGGGCCTGTAACAAAGATGTGGACAGTCTTTTTAGCAGGGCCTGATGTGTCAGGACAAGGGGTAATTATTTTAAACTAAAAGAGGGTAAATTTAGACTAAATAGAAGGAAGAAATTTTTTACAGTGAGGGTGGTGAAACAGTGGCACAGGTTGCCCAGAGAGGTGGATGATGCCTCATCCTTGTAAACATTCAAGGTCAGGTGGGACGGGGCTCTAAGCAACCTGATCTAGTTGAAGATGTCCCTGCTCACTGCAGGGGGGTTGGACTAGATGATCTTTGAAGGTCCTTTCTAACCCAAACTATTCTATGATTCTATGTATTTTATAAGTAGGCGAGTTTCTGTTCCCTATTGAAAACCAAAATCCTAGTGAAAAATAGTAAGAATAATATTGAAACAACTCTTTCAAAGCTTCTGCAGCTTCCAGTGAGGGCTGCAATTTGACAATATAAACTGAGGCATCACTTTTTTTATTTTTTTTTTTGCTGTACTATGTCACCAGTTTTATGGGAATTGTTTAGATTCCTGAAAAATGCAAAGAAAATGAATGCTGAAATTGTGAAGCTTTTATAACTTCTGTATTCAAGTAGAGATTCCAAGTGATAGTGAATTACGATTACTCAATTTAATTTATATAGAGTATACAGCTAGCGAGACTGAGAATATCAGATCAGATCAATAGCATGAGAGTCAAACGACAACACAACCAACTCCGAAATGTTGGCAGATGGAGAGAACAGTGACAATATAATGTCTTTTTGCTTTGCAATGGCCTATAAACAGAATATAAAGGGAAGTACAAACAGTACTCTTATTCTACTCCACCTCTCCTTTAGCCTGATGATCAACATAACATCTGTCCCCCGCATGATATAAAAAAATTCTTGCCATGGCAAAATTCTTGGCATTGGTGTAATTTTATTTTTAAAACCATAGAAATGTTTCTAAAAGCTTTTGAAAATGCACTCCCCAAGATGCAATTTCTAATGAAAAAGCAGGTTTTTGTGATCAGGGCACATTGAAAACAATCAGATCCAGGTTTCCTGAACGGTATTGAAGGGAAAGTTGCATAACTGGTACATAAAAGAGCAGTTTACATGCCTGTTTATAAGTGCTAAGGAGAGAAAGAGCCATCACCAATAACCACCTACAGCTTTGAGTAAGTTCATATAAATGATTGAGGTAAGTATGGGAAATTTATCCCCAGAACAAATAAGAATCATATAACGAGTAATACATAGTTTTCAAGTTCTACTTCATATTTTACTAACATAACACTAGTGCCGTCAGCTTTATTTGTATATCTGCTTACTCTTTCTGCTGGAAAGGAATTCCTTACCTTGGGGAAAACAAGCCCTAGTAATATAATGTTATTTTCTTTGTTGGCTAAACAAGGGTAAAGCTCTGCAATTATCTGCTTCCTCCTTTTGTCAGGAACTTTGGCATTCCTATTTCTCAGTAGTTCATTACTTACAGTGACAGTGAATGGACAGTGTATGGTATAACCTGGGTTCTGGCTCAGTGCATCTATTTAGTCTAACCTGCATCTCCGGTCTTGCAACCAGCAACACAATTTTCTTGCATTCTTCGCTGGAGAGCAACGCCACTGCCTCTTC
The DNA here is from genome assembly GCF_000710305.1 of Buceros rhinoceros silvestris. Classification (NCBI taxonomy): domain Eukaryota; kingdom Metazoa; phylum Chordata; class Aves; order Bucerotiformes; family Bucerotidae; genus Buceros; species Buceros rhinoceros. The sequence goes on from NW_010415417.1 coordinate 3,288, forward strand.
CCGATTCTGGACATCTTGGCCGTTTATCTAGAAAACAAATGAAAATGGCACGTTAGTTTCTATTTTCACAAAGCAACACACAATAAAGCGCAGATATCAGCTCATTTGTGCTGAATGTATGGACAATGAAACTCACACAACGGGCTCATCTTCAGATCCTCCGTGGTAAGTGCCTTCACTCAATTATGCGCTTACTGTAAGAGCTGTATCGATCGTTGAAGGATGGTGGACATCAGAGGAAGCAGTTATGTTCATAAATGTCCAACCTGCACCCTGGTAACATACATCTAGCAACACAATTAACCAGCCCCTGACAGGTGACGTTCATCTTTCTCCGTTCAGAGTAATGGAAGTGTCACTCTGAGATAATAGTGCTGGTGGAAGCAAGACTGGTAATGCTACAGCTGAAATCAGTCACACTGTATGCTGGTAGAGAGCCAATTAGAGAGCTACAGTATTATCTCTCACCAGGCAATACTTACAGGCCACTGCTTATTGCTACTCCATTTAATCATTCCATATTTGTGTGGACAGCTTAGTATACAGAACCACACAAAACATATGTATCCTCCTTACAAGGGGATAATAAAAATAAAAGTGATTCTCCAATGAGAATGTGCTTTTCTTGCCACCTTTCTCCTCTTCTGTCAACTCATTAAAACAGCTACATCCATGACTACACAGTAAAAAAACATTTTGCATTGTCCAAAACCCTTCATTGAGGGAATCAAACAGAATTCTTGTTTTCCATACATGTTTGTTTTTGTCTAATCCACAGCACAAAAAGTGGATTATTCTCATTGTGGCAACCAAAAACAAAATCCCAAAATCGGTCTATCTGAAAATGGGTGAAAACAAAACTGGAAGACTGAAGGATAAGAGTATTTCAGGAAGTAAAATTCTCGTAAGGGTTTGATTTCAAAGTAGCAGAAATTTCCTGGTGGAAAACTAAAGTGTAAGTTGCATTTCTGAATGTACGTTTGGCCTGAAAGATTTGTCTCAAAAACAGAGCTTTTATATAGAGCAAAAAAATCTTAATACAGATAATCAGTGTATCCTGATTATCTAACCAGCAACGAGTAAAATCCCCGAGACCCTTCCAGCCTACAGGAGGAGATACCGGTGGTCTGTGGGAGAGCAAACAACCATTTGCTGCCCTAACATGAAAAGCAGAGATGTAGCCACAGAGGTGCAGGAGCAGATCTCCAGCTCATGCAAAACACTCCCTAGTCGTGATGGCTGTTCCAGTGATTCCTACCTATCAGCTGACCAACTGCCCCTCATGGACCCCAGAGGCAGAGGCCCTCATGTCCCCACACAGGCTGGAGGTGCCTGGCCCACCCCAGCTGAACCATCATGGGGGGACAAGCAAGACTTCAGCCTGTCCCACTGCACCTCACTCCCATGGACAGCACTTGTCACCCTCAAGGTTCACAGTAAAAATAGCAGAAGTTTAGGCAAGTCTCACTAGGACTGTCCTTATAAAACCTCTCCCTTGACTTTGTAACATTTCATGTAAAATTCTCAGATGCTTAAGGAGACTGTGAAGGCGATGGGAGAGGTATGAGGTTTGTGAGAACGAAAAGGGGGCAGTTTCAGCCTCAAAAATGTGAGAAAATCTTCTGTAACTTTGTGAGAAATACACAAACCGGAGCATCCCTCCCAGCCTTAACCAATGTCATCCACCACCCACAGAAAATGCCCCCATATGCTCAAGGATCCAGCTCTCTCCCAGACTCAGTGTAATCCCCTGTAATGGCACTGTCACCTTCTATTTCTCTGAGTTATCCCATCAATAAGAGTAGAGAGAGGGTCAATGTGTTTTCAGATATGAAAGCAAACCCCACATAACTCTCTGGGTGTTAACTTTAATGATCAAACTCATAGCTATATATCAGCACTGACATTAAAGTAATGCTCAAGTCTACAAGAGGACGGCAGAATTACCTATGCTTTTCTCTCGCCCCTGGAGTCTTTACTCACAGCTGAAATGAATATCATTAGGAACTGGAGAACATTTGCCTGAACTGCTGTTTGCTCCCCCCTTCACACAGAAATTTTAGAAAGCAAGGAAAGGAACAGAAAATGGACCTATTTCCTTATTTTGAAACACATGAAAGTCCTTTCTACTTGGTCAAGTAAACTATATTTTTTCCCTGATTTTTAAAAGTTAACAGTATCATTATACCCTGTTTACTTTCTTCAGTAGGCTTTTTATAGAAAGACACATAAGGCAGTGCACTGACTTTTCCACTCCTAACTGCACCCTATAATGTCGGACCACCACTCCAAGTACCACCAAGGAGCTCACTGCTCTTGCACCATGGCAGCTGAGTCTTCTGGGGGAGGAACACCATCCAACCTGTGAACATTTTCACATTTGTAACCACACAGAAAATAAACCAGCAGCCTCTGAGTGAGCCTGACATTAAAATGTAACTTATTACTTCCTCTCAAAAGATGGGCCACTTTGGCAAGCCAGCTTGTAGATCCTGTTCTGCTACGTAGACAAAGCTGATACCAGGATAAGGGATACAAGTACAGGCTTCAGGAAAGACATTTCCTGCAGAAATGAAAAGACTGGAGGGAAGGAACAGGCTGATCTTGTGAAAACATGGAAGCTCACACGCCTAATTAATGAAGGGCCATTACAGAACTGGTTACAGAAAAGTGACTTGTCACACCAGGAACTACTTCCGGGGCTTCAGGGAAAAAAGGTCAAAATAGACAGGAAATCAACGGAGAACCAGAACTAAAATGCTACAATACACCAAAGACTTTCTGATTTGGTGATTTTTGGTATCTGTGTTTTTATTTTTTCACTAGGGCAAAAAATGTACTATTTGCTGTCAGATGGAAATGGAAACCCACTATCATTCTAGATACTTCCCCCTCTGTACACTGCCCTCCTCCAGGACCAGCAGCCAGCCACGCTCACCCACACGGGCTATGCTATATCACACAAACCTATCTTTGGGGCAGCTCCTTAAATGAGCTCAAAAGAAAAAAAAGTGGATCAAAAGAAATGAAGGGGGAAAAAAAAAGCCAACATCTTAGATTAGAGAAGGACTCAGAAAAGCAATGTTTTATTGGTGGAGGAAAGAAAACATTAACAAAAGCCTAACGAACTCCCTGCTCAAGTATGTTCATCCTTCACTAACAGCACATTTTCTGTATGAAAACTGTTACCATCAGTGCTCTGCACAAGTAACTTCTACCCAAATTTATGCGGTTGGTGAATGATCACCCTCTGACACCCATTTTTATGTCTGCAGGATCCCTGGTTAAAATTTGACACTGAGATGAACACAGTGGAAATGAGATTTGCTAATAAATATGGCAAAAAAAGACATGGGACATAAGGGCATGAGCCAGAACGAGTTTGTCATTCTCATTTTTCAGTACACGCACTCTAGCTCCCAGCTATTGTGTTAAAAAACAGACAGACATGGATTTTCTCATCGATCACAGTAACTACCTTCCCTCATTAACAGTCCACAGAGAAGACAGCACTGTGCTTTTGTCTGAAGAAAGAGTTTAAGGAAGAGTCTATTGTCACGTACTTGCAAAATGCGGTCTCCTTCACGGATCCGTCCATCTCTGGCAGCAATGCTGTTTGGATCAACCTGCACAAGACAATTTACAGGAACGGAATATGGGAAGAATTTCACTGGAAATAACAGCTGCATAATTGTACAGTTTGAAAAAAGTACCATTTATACTCTGTACAGAGTCCTATGAACTCAACAATTCTTTAAATAAAAGTGTAAGCTTGTTTCAGATAAACACCTGAAGACAGAAAGGACTGGGAGCACATGATTTTCAGATTAATACTTTTCTATGTCACCATCAGGCATTAACCTTCTGTTGTCAGAGCACTAAGACTTAATGACAGAGTCTCTCTCCTCTGGAAGTTCCCTATGGACTGAGGTGCTCCTGCAACAGTTGATACTCTATACAAACGGGCCTGTCTTTGGGAAAAGAGCAGGTTTATTTTTCTTTCACAGAAGCATTTACTATTAAATTATTATCTCACTTATCAATCTGGTATTTCCTCTGGAATTTTGCAGCTCACGAGGAAACCGCAAAAACCCCCAAAGTATCTATATTGTATAGATCACTCACAGGTACTGTATATAGTTGTTGGTCTGAGTCAGTTAATTTTAAATTAGTTTAACCTAAACAGATGTTTAGGGCTCCATTAACAATTTATCAAATTCACTATAGCTCATCCTTGAGCAACGACCTACTGTTCATCACAGGGCAATTCGATCTATCACCTTTCACTTGATGGTTATCTTAAATCATTTATTTTGTCTTGTCATGCCATAAGCCATTTTTTCAAACCCAACATTTGAGTCGAGCATTTGGGTTGCAGGCAACATGCTCTACAGCTGGTAGATATTATTTTCTATTTGTGCATTGTCATAGAAAAAAAATTGTTCCGAAGTGCTTAATCAAGTCTGAAAGAAAATATAATTACATTCACTTTAAAAGGTATGAGAAATTTCTACCATGTAGGCAAACCAGCACATTTCAGATATAATTCTGGAGTGTATTACAAGATTCCTGCACTTTCTTTGTCGTCACAAGGTCAAACAGACTTTAACATCAGTGCTTATACAACTGGTGGAAGACTTACTCTTGGGTAGTTTTATATTAATTCCTTGTTCCAAGGCTGTGCTCTTCAGCTTCTTTGACATTGCTGCTGGTTTGTGAATGCACAATCTTGCCTTCATCCCTCTTCACAGACACGTAGGAGAACTCTCTCTATCGACCCTCTCTGTCTGCGAGGTTCACCCGGAATTTAGAATCACAGAATCATAAAATATCCCGAGTTGGAAGAGACCATAAGGATCATTGAGTCGAACTCCCTGCTTCTCACAGGACTACCTAAAACTAAACCATATGACTAAGAGTGTCATCCAGGTACTCCTTGAACTCTGACAGGCTTGGTGCTGTGACTAGTTCCTTGCAGAGCCTGTTCCAGTAACCAACCTCTCAGTGAAGAACCTTTTCCTAATGTCCAAATTTGATTCAATATGTCAGAAAAGTGACAAATTTTGAACACAGCTCACAAAGAACAATCATCAGTGAGCTCGGACTCACCAGTGAGCTTGGACTCACAAGAGTTCCGCTTTATCCACAAAAAACAACTCTCTTTGAATGGCTGGAGACCCAAAGGGAGCTAGTGTCCCTAGAAATCTTGTGGACTGACCCTGCGAAATGCTCACGCCCTGTGATACGTTCTGCCTGTCATGTCTTCCTGGTGAAGCCAATGAAAACTGGAGTGTTCATCCTACCTCAGCAACCAGTACTCTACTTTTTGTCTGGCAAAAAAAAATATATTAGCCTTTCTGACATATTCCTCTCCCAAGCTACTCTCTCCACCCATCTGTGGTATGTCTCTGTGTACCACAACTGTAAAAAAGCCACAAATAATAAAATAATGATTATCACTGTTATGAAGCTGTCTGCCTATGGCTTGGACAGGTGTACGCTTCGCTGGATCAAAAACCGGCTGGATGGCCGGGCTCAGAGAGTAGTGGTGAATGGAGTTAAACCCAGCTGGTGGCCGGTTACCAGTGGGGTTCCCCAGGGCTCAGTGTTGGGGCCTGTCCTCTTCAATATCTTTATCAATGATCTGGACGAGGAGATCGAGTGCACCCTCAGCAAGTTCACAGATGACACTAAATTGGGAGGTAGTGTTGATCTGCCTGAGGGTAGGGAGGCTCTGCAGAGGGCTCTGGACAGGCTGGACCGATGGGCTGAGGCCAACTGTATGAAATTCAACAAGACCAAGTGCCAGGTCCTGGCCCCTTGGGTCACAACAACCCCCGGCAGCGTTACAGGCTTG
>NW_010415418.1:0-1088 GCF_000710305.1 Buceros rhinoceros silvestris
CTCCGCTGTCCGGCGGGGCGCCCCGGGCTCCGCTGCCTGGCGGGGCTCTGCCCGCGCTGCTCCTCGGGGAGCGAAGCGCCGTTTTGGGGAGCGCACGGGAAGGTGTGCGCGGTGTCTGCTCAGAGGAAAGCAGCGAAATAGGAAACCCGCCTTTGCTGCCGGGGGAGACCCGCCGGCAGCCTGTCAGCCGGGCTGCTCTTCATCCACCCACCGCTACCTCCGCGTACAATGGGCGCAGCGCTCCCTCCTCCCCATCGCCATGGCCGCGGCCGGCGCCCGCATCATTCATAAAATCAGCCTGAGCAAATACCGACATGGCAAACCGTAACGCTGGAGCTCGGAGGCTGCAGCGAGCAACCCTCAACTTCCCGATAACGGAAAAAGTTCCAAAATACTTTCTATTCGTTTTTCAATGTCATAAAGAACTCGGATGCCTTCTGACAAATATTTATCTCCTCCGACCCAAAATGTATTTCAAAGACAGATTACATGCAGGAGGATACAGCCGCACACACACATTCTCCTCTGGACTTCCTCCAAACCAGTCACATTAAAAACACTTAGAGATCCTTGAACTGTCCCCTTCTTCTTTAAAAAAAAAAAAAAGTCCCAAGTGCCCATTAAAAGGAAAAAAAAAAAAGGCTTTAGGGTAGGTTTAAGCTGTATTTACACTGACTGACTCATCCAATTAAAATTCAGGAGCAGTTTCCTGCAGGATGAAGCTCCCACACACTAGTTTCCATGTGAAATATCTACAAGTAATAGGATATTATCAGAGGTGGTACGTGCCGATACCTCTCTGGGCATTCAAACCCCATCCTCCCCCTCTAAGACACCATCGTTACCTGCACCCTTTTCTACCGGGCTTTCACTAAACCACGCTTTTCTGGCCGCTGGCTCGCAGCCCTTCCACACCAAGCTCCTTCACAAAGAGGGAGCTTCTGGGCTTCCATGTACGCGAGCAGAAATGCGCAGTACGCGCAGGGGGAGGCCAGGACACGTACGTGCACGGGCAGAGGCCCCGCGGGGCGCGGAGCTCGGGGGACGCGCCGAGCCCCAACCCGAGCCCGGGGCGCAGGGAAGAGCCG
>NW_010415419.1:0-10958 GCF_000710305.1 Buceros rhinoceros silvestris
CCCCCCCCAAATTAACTGTGCCGTGGCTCAGCCCACTTTTTCTACGCTTGGTTTCTTCTCAGTTTTAGGAAATAATACTGAAGGCTAATGGTTTGTTGAAAACTTCCAAGAGATTTCATTCCAAAGTGCTTTGTAAAAACAAGTCCCTTCTGACTAAAAGTCATTAGCTGAGTTTCTTTTCCCTCAGCTCCCACCCTTTCATAGCTGACCTGAGCTCGTTGTCCTGGCCCTCCCCAAAAGAGGGAAGAAATGGTGAAAAACTCCAGAGGACAACGCATCCCATCATCAAATCTGTACCTAAAAATAGGTGAACTACTTACACTCTGGTGGCTCTAGAGGAAGTCTGGGACATTGTCATAAAGGAGCACCTATCCTTTAGCCTGGTAGAGGTCATAAGGTGAATAAATCACTTAGTGTAGGAGAGCAGTCCCACTATCTGGGTCTGTGCACCTTCATTGTCAGATAACTCTGTCCTTCAAAGCTGAGCTGGAGAATGAGCAGACTATTTTTAGCTATGTTTGGAATTAAGTTCTGATAATCTAAATTACTGTGAAATTGACTGGAAGATTAATGTACACACTGGTCCAGTGAAGACCAGGCAAGTGCATCTGTTTTTAAAAAGATGCAGTCAGGAAAGAGCTGAGGCTGGGTTTTGTCATGGAGCATAGGATTTTAAATTAAAAATTAAAACCGCTGAAAACAATTAAAAACAATGACTAAAAACGTGGGCAGGGGTTTATGTGTGGAGACTAGAGGGTAGAAAGGAGATAAATATGCAGAGAACAGGCAGAGGTAATGCTTTGCATTGTATCTAAAATAAGCTAAAAACTAACAGCCTTTGAAAAAGCAGCCTTGCCCTTCTCTTACAGCTGCAGAGCAGGTTTCATTTGTTGCCTTTGTTTTCCATTAGACCTGCCAGCCAAATCGACCTGTCCTGTGGCCATGTGGCTACTAGATGGATCCAATGGAAATGAAGAGAATGTGTGGCCAGGAGCTGGTGAAGAGAGAGTGTTTTGGTAAGGAGGTACCTGTTAGATCAGTTCTGAACTTGTTCTCCTCACCCTGGTGGCGTGGTGAGCTGGACAACTTGCTGAAGGCTACATCCATGGGAGTGCCACTGGGTGAACATGCAGCTCCCTGCAGATATGGACAGAACAGTAAAAGTTTCTCGTCTTCACTGAGAGCTGTCAGAGCTACAAAGCAAAACAAAAGCATGAGATCTAATAAAGACCAGAAGCTTAGCTGTCCTTTTGAGGTGACATCTGAGCTTCCAGCTAGGCTAGATCCCGAAAGTTTGTTGCTACGCTTTTGATTCTTGATATTTTACTTAGAACCATTTGGTTTGGGAAGTCCACATATCAGACATGCAGAAGCAAGGAAGACTCAGCCTGCTTGAGAGGGAGAGACATTAGGATTACTTTTGTGTTTTCCTGATTATTCAAAAAACTGAAGAGTTGAGCATCTAAGAAGAGAGACTTTCCTTCATGTTCCGAAAAGATGAGGAGGACTGGCTGATTATAACAGAGTGAAAAGAGCCCTGTTTTTTTAGCATGTGTGGGTAGATTATAGCTCACAGGCACATGAGCTGATCTGTGGGCCATTTCCAAATATGTTCTAACTGTCATGGAGGATATCATTCCTTTGCACAATCTGAGCTTCAAAGTAGCAGAACTGTAGCATAAGGTCTCTATGTCACTGCAAATACAAAGATTTTACTCAAAGTGAAGTGGTCCAAAGGAGTGTTAAGGACTTTCTTTCTCAGTGTTTTGATATATATGCTTTGATGTGTGTTACTGCCATCATCTGCTGAGCTAAAACCTGAGAAGCCTTTTTTGGAAGGGAGGACAAGGAGATACAGGCAGTATCTAAAAGAGTGACTGCTTTCTATGAATGATAATAACAGCACACCTCAATATATTGTATAAGTATTATACAATTAAGTATTTGAATGAAAAATGAAACGTGCTTCACCTCTGCTCAATCCCCTTTCAAGTTTGAGTCCCATTAATATTTTAATATAAGAATTTCCTGGCAAAAAGAAAAAAAAAAAAAGAATAAGTTTTAGAATGCTGTTTTGCAGAAGGTAAATTGAGAACTTGTGAATATTTTGTACCAAAAATGTGATCCTGAGTTATGCTAGCAGACCATACTCCAAACAGCAGTCATAGATATTTCATTGTCAAAATGTAAGGATGAGTTGTATGAAGTTCCACAGATGATTGCTCTGGGTCTGGTAGCATTCATTAAATTCATTAATGAGATGGATGATGACACAAAGAGAATCATTATTAAATTTGCAGATAATTTCAAGCAGCAAGAGACTGCAAGTACATTAGAAGCCAGGATTAAAATTCAATGATCTTGATAAATTGCAGATATGATCTGAAAAATGTGGGTAGCATTCAATATGAATAAGAGCTACATTTAGACAGGAATGAGGAACTGCAGAAACACAGGACAGCAAGGAACTATTTTCACAGCAGTTCTGTGGGAAAATGTTTAGCAGGCATCCTAGACTACCAACTGAACCGGAGGCAATAATGCTGGGCTGGTGCAAAAAAGGGCAACACCAACCTGGACTCCCTGTGCAGGCACAGAGTGCTCTGTTTGATACTGCAAGGCACCAGTGAGTGTGTACATTTGTGGACACAAAAATGTGGAGCAGCTGGAGATGGCCCAGAGGAGGACAATCAGAATGGTGAGGCATTGAAACAACATGCTGTAAAGGAAGAAACCTGATGCTGCCTGATCTGATACAGAACAATGGGTAAGAGCCTTAAACACCTTGAAATTCTGCTCCAAAGTGAGTGATAATCTGCCTTCTACATCCATGATGGGGGACAAGAAATAATAGGCTCCAGTTTTAATGAGAGAGAGAGATTCATCTTCAATATTAGGATGAAATTTTATACAGAGAGTGTTTCACTAAACACTGGAATAAATCTTCTGGAGTGTCTATGGCATTGCCAGCACTGCTTGTCTTTAAGGACTCGTCAGGAATAGCTTTGGCATAGCTGAGCCTACCTTCAGCAGTGGGACAGTCTTAGTGACTTTTAGTCCCCTTCTGTGCTACAGTTTGATAATAAGAAGCAGAAAAAAAACTCCAAACCACTGAGTAATTTATATGTTTAGTTAAAATTAACTCTACTATTCTGAATATGCATCACTTTAATCAACTTCTGGGGAACTTAGCCTTCAATCTCTAAGAATGTTATCAGGAACAAGTTGAGAATATCAGAATTTGTTACTTGTCAAAATTTGGGCAGATTTTCACAGGACGGCATATCCTTGCTACCAAGGCCCATCTCCCTGATGATACATTTTTAACAATAACCTCAAAACACGGGCATATTCAGTTATAAGAATATATTTGACGTGGGCAAAACCCTTTTTTTCATCAAATCTCCTTGGAGCCAGTTAAACTGATTTCACAGAAACATTAAAAAATAAAAAAGATAGAAAATAAGAAGCTAGCCTTGTGCTGATCCATAAAATGAAATGTTTCAGCCCAAACAGTTGAAGAATGGCAGAGTTTCAACCGCCTGCCATACTTATTTACCCGCAAGTGGATTTGAGGAGTCACTGTTTCACTAGCGCGGTAAAGCTCTTTGAGATCCTGACATGAAGTGTATTACATGTTTTAAAGATTTGTGGAACAGTTAATGGTGATGCAGATTTAAATCACTTTTTTTTTAATAATTAGGGGGGGAAGAAAAGAAACACTTTTTTAAAAAATAGGCCTTATGCATTATTTTGAATTATGCATCATGCAAGTGTGTTATTCTCACATTCTAGTTTAACAGAGCAGATCATTTCACAATGTGTTTTAATTGAATTGGGCTGTATCGGTCTCTTTATTATCATAGCTTGACAGACAGAGCATTGAAGTAAGGAGAGTTTCAAGGAGTGAGCTGCTGGTGGAGTTCTTCTGGCAGGAGAGGTGGAAGGCCAGAACTGAGTCCTGGGGTCCATCTCATATTTCACACTGCTGAGATCTGCAAAACTGGCATATGGGTTCCTGGCTTTGTAGGCAAGGGGGATTCACAAGCTAGGGAAGGTTGACAGCAGTCCAGTGAGGCAAACCTTGTTATGGTCTTCTTGCTCTCAGCAGAAAGAAAGATTCTTTCTGGCACAGCTCTGAGCATCTGAGGTTATGCTCTAGCTTTGAACCTCCAGCTGTCTCTACCCACCATCTCCAGTGAGAGCCTAGAAAAATCACGTTTCCTAGGATAATACCTCTTTTGTGAGTCCTCCTGCCTCCCACCTCCTACTCATTTTAGTGAGTGCTGCACAACTGACCCCTGCTCAGCCAGATCTCCTCCATGTGCAGAACTTTCTCAGCAGCAGACAAGCTGGAACGATAATTGAAGAGCAATCCATTAATAGTCACTTCGATTTGAAAGTGAGTTTTAAGGACTTTTCTTATTCAAATTGTAGAAGTGTTTGAATGTTCAGGTGTTACTGCTGGTTTTTTTTTTTTAAAAAAAGGGGGAAACAAAATTAAGTAACTGAATATTCACCAAAAGCAAATGTCAAATGTTAAACTCTCCCGCCATAACCACAAAATGCACTGTGAAGTTTAGCTACATAAATCTGGCCAAAGAAGAAATGCCACCATGTGATTTAGATAAATCATCAACACCATGACTATTTCTTGTAACTATCAGAGAAAAGATTTTATATAAAAGAATGTGTGTATACACAAAGTGAATATATATATATATACACAAACACACAGACATGCATTTCGATACTTGAACTGTGTTGGTGGTACAATAAATCATTCAAGTACAGAAAAGAAATATGTTTTATGGTGATGTTTGCAGTTTCTTCCGTATGTTAAATGCTTTTTCAAAAGAGAATGATATAGTTTCTGCTGTGACAAATGCATAGTTTAATAAGACACAGATAAACAGTGGCGAGAGAGGGTTGTAGCATACAAACAGCATGATCAGGGCTATGAAAGGTACATAGTGTATCTTGCTAGTTTTACGGGTTTTTTTAAACACATTTCATGCCTTCCTCCACACTTCAGGTTCCTCATTCCCACTGTGCAGCAGCTCTCATCACAGCTTATGTAATTAATTATCATAAAGCCTATTTCAAACAGAAAAAAGTCCAAAGGAAGCTTCTGCAGTATTGCAGAAGAAAATAGCCAAGAATGTTTGATTTATTCAAAGTGAGTATTCCTTGTGCACCTTTCCCAGCCCAGCAGGTAAAGGTTGGCTGAAGAAAGCCTGAATTCTAAGGCAATTCACACATTTCTGCCACTTAGTGCTGTGCTCTTTCATGGTATTTGGACACTCTACGTGGCAGACCTCTACCCGGTCCGGGAAAACTTTACAGTTTCAGATCAGATGGAGTCTGGGCAGAATGCTGTTTTTGACAAAAGGATAGAAAAGAATAAACATCATTAGATATCAAGGAACTGATCTCCTGGTGAACTCGGAGAAGTGGTGGAAAGATCTTAGCAGATTCCTGGCTGCTAGAGAAAACCCCAAAATCCCATCTAAAGACCTGCCCTTAGCACAAGAAAGAATGAGACTGAGCTAATCTCCTCATTCAGCCAGTGCTCTGACTTGTTCAGATCTGAGATTTCCAAGGCAGAACAGGATGCCTCTGCTATGCTTGAGCAAGAACCAGAATACTGAGGAAACTGAATCTTTCCCCTTCTCCTTAGGTTTTTCACTCTTGGTTCTTTTTGTGACTCCAGGTAAGACAATACGAGGCAAATTTTCTTACACAAACCTCTGTTCAGTACTTTCAGCAGACAGGGTCTTCTGGACTGTCCCAGGAGTATAAAGACTGTGAATTTTGCTTTCCCACAGTGTTCTTTATTGATAAAATTGAACAGAGGTACTGTTACTAATGCTGTTCTGATATTTGCAGCTTTTTTTTTTTTTAAATTCTAAATACTTTCGGTTTTGTGATTTCCCTAGATTCAAGGCACAAGTTCCTCCATGCCTGAAATTCATCACCATGTTTGTTTTTTTTTTTCCTGATGGTAACAAGTCACTGAGAAGTTTATCAGAAGGCATGCAAAATTTAAGAAGCATTAGAATTTAAATTCTAAATACTTTCGGTTTTGTGATTTCCCTAGATTCAAGGCACAAGTTCCTCCATGCCTGAAATTCATCACCATGTTTGTTTTTTTTTTTCCTGATGGTAACAAGTCACTGAGAAGTTTATCAGAAGGCATGCAAAATTTAAGAAGCATTAGAACTGACACAATTTTCATGTTTGCAAAGAAGGCTGAAATCCCTTTGCACAAAGGGTGGAATTCAGTGAAGCTCCAAGATGCCAGTGCATGCTGGCTCTGAATGTACCTCTTAAGTTGGCTTTGTTCTTTTAGCTTGTATGATCCTTGTAGATGTAGAAGTGTACATTTGTCTTGATGCTGTTTAACTCACGGCTCAGAAACTGCTATTTTACATTACCTGTATAAGTACCTAGGCTGACATGTTTGATTTCTGCAAAACACATTAATGTGGATGAATGGAAGCTTCTTGTGGGCTGAGATCCCCATGGGAGAATTCTCCCTGCAGAGAAAGCACTCACAGGCATATAGTCCCGGCAGGTGTGGCAACATCTTCCACACTGGCTTTCCCTTGATAGAAGGTTATGCAGGAAGGACTCAGAAAGCAAGGCTTCCCATACTTGACTCTCCAGTGATAGAATTTCCTCAGAGTCTCTGAGATGGAGGTGGAAGGACGAGCCATCTTTCTGCAGACCTAATGTGTTTTCATGCTGCATGAACCATTTTGCTGCTGAAATGAACCATTTTTCCAACCGCTCCGTTTTTCTGCTGAATTCGTGTAAAACACAGCACACACAATAGAGCATTAAAAGTTTTTTTTAAGTATAATTCTATAAAGGCAAGCTAGGAATCACAGATGGGCACCATGAAACACTCGTTGGGAGTACCATATGTTATGCATAGCAAAAAAGAGAGCAAACATCTCTTCACCTGCCAGTTGCTGGTCGCAATGACAAGAGGCAGAATAACTTTCTCCTTCTGGTAGGTGAACTGAGGTAAGCAAAATTAACGGTACCCCTCAGCTTGCTCCCGCTGAATGCAGACTGCTTGTAAACTTCCCAGTTTGCTAGTCAATCTAGCCACAATTCCATATAGTTAATCATCTAATGTTTACAAAACTAAAGATCCTTCTGTAAAAAGGCTGAGGAATTCAAGAGTGTTGCTACAGCCTGATACTCAAAAATGTACCATGAAATAAGCAAAGGGCTTTGACCTGACATAAAAAAAATATCTACAATATGTGCCATAAAAGATGTGCTAAAACCTCCTTAAAACTACAAAAAAACTGTGCCATAACAGCTGCCTGAAACAAAATAGGAGAGAAGAATTAATCCACCAGCTAAGGTCTTATTTAGTTTGCTTTAACAAAGTCTGTTAAAGCCTCTTCCTCTGGTGTTCTAATGATGTAGGCTAAGACACAGGAGATAAGAAAAGCCGAGACACTGAAAAGTGTTGTAAAACTAGGTCACTGTTAAATTAAACATTTTATAAAAAATAGAACCTACCTTGAACAACTCTGGCTTTTGCACTCAGCCAGAGAGAGGTTGTTACTCAGCTTTACTGACTTCATGGGGGAAAAACACCGGGTTAGTGATGTCTGGGCTCATGCACTGGAGCCAGTAGCATCATCTTTTCTTGTAATTAACTACTATTGAATATTTATGCAGTAAGTGCCACGAGCTAATGCTTATTCATTGGATTAACAACGCTGTTGATTTGCAAGCTGGAAGGAAAGCACTGGTTCTACCTCGGAGCACTGCAACCACTGTAGTCATACCGGCTTCTGCTTTTCAGTTTTCCTCAAGCACCAGGAGAGGAGGATGCTACAGCAGAAAGTTAGTTAGCCATAGCTACTCCTCCTTTTTCAGACAATCACAGGGGAACATGCTGTGCTGTGACTCTCTTCACCACATGAAGAAGCTTTTGAAATACTCTGGAGACTCGCAGCGTTGAGCTGTGAGTGAGAGTTAGCACAGGCCCTGTGAACGTGTGTAACTCCAGTGTCACAGCCACCATAGGCGGTGGTTGAAAGCTGCACCTTTCAAAGCTGATAAAATAACCCCTTTACAGCAATGACAACAATACAACTTTCGGAGAGTGTTACTAGGAGCAGGGAAAGTTTTCTGTGGCTTCTGGAAAAGATAGGATAACTTCATAGGAGGTGTATTTTGGTCATTGAAATCAGCCTCTACAATAAAGTAAAGCTGACCAAATATTTTCCAGGTAAATGTCAGTGAAAATGAAAATCTAGCTCAGCTGCTTTCAGTTTTAATGATGTGTCATTACTGACAGGTGATGTTCTACACCCAGAGCAGACCATGGTGGTCTCTTCTGGCTTTAAGATCTCACCATAAAGTACAGTGGATAGCGGACAGCAAAGCTCTGTCCTCTTGGCTGGAAAAATACGTAGCTGTCCCTTTCCACACATATTCCTCAGTACTTACTGAGTATAACAAAACATTTCTGATGGAAGGTCTTTTTCCGCAAACATCTTTGTCTGTGCTTCGTCCTACATCAACTCGAGATGTCCCACTGGTGTATATGGAACTGTCCCTGAATCTCTAGTCACACTCCTCAAACTGGCGGACTCTCCTGCTGAGAAAGAGTTAAACTGAGAAATGATCTCTGTGATGAACCAAGCCTGACTACACTGCTTCCAGCATAAGGATCAATGCAAATACAAACCTAGTTTCTCTTCTTTTGGTTTTAATTATGTATCATTTATTTTAGTAGTTAATATATGAAATTAAAAAATGTTGCTTTGCCATTTTTCTTTATGCAGTTGTTATTTGAAGGGACCAAGGAATAATTGTTACTTGAGAGAAGCCACTAGACAAAATTCATTTAATTATAGTATTAAATGTGGAAATAAGACATGAAACATTACCCAAACCTAAAATCTCTTTAAAACTACTTTTATTTATCATTTGTCTTTCCATTTATTTGTACTTTTTTGTTACAATTTCTTCTGTTGAGCACAATTAGAAGCAGCACAGTGG
Organism: Buceros rhinoceros silvestris; assembly: GCF_000710305.1. NCBI lineage: Eukaryota > Metazoa > Chordata > Aves > Bucerotiformes > Bucerotidae > Buceros > Buceros rhinoceros. Next base: position 9,037 of record NW_010415419.1, read on the forward strand.
TCACTTTTGCTTTAATATGGTTTCCATGCAGCTTCATTTCTCAGCACCATGTGCTGCCCTGGTACGGTAATACTCAGCCTACAAACACTGCCAGGAAATATATTCATAATTTCTTTGAGCTGCAGTGTTAATACACATGTGAAATATTTTCTGCCAATCCTGTATTTTCAAATGGCATTTCTACAGATCTTGCATCTTAGTCTGAGCTAACCTAAAAAATTTAAGCACTTTAGACCTGTTAAATACTGCGTGTGCCGTTCTCTGAGGGAGCTGGGAGAACAAAGACCATGTTCAACAGAGGCAAAACATTTTTTTCCTGAACAGATGTTTTATAAGACACTGAAATATTCCATCCTTGATATTATGTGAAGTCATACTCCAGCATAACTTGATATAACTCCTGAATTCAAATTCTTTGCTGAGAAAATACGTTGGGAAAAAAAAACAACTGTGTTTTATAGGTGGCTGCTCTGCCCTTCCTTCCTTTGCCAGAAAACTTTGTGTGACAAATAATGTATAACATGCTTAGGTTTATCTGAAGGGCATGAAAAGTAGTTTAAATTCAAATTTGATATAAACGGAAATATTTTTATGTTCAGCTTATTTCAAAAAAGCATCCCCCAAAAGATCCTGTGATGTTTCAGAAGTGCAATCTCTTTGAACAAAATATTAAAAAACCCCCCAAAACAGGGAAGGTCCACCAAGATCAGGATGTTTTAAACTGCTGCAGTAGCTTTTAAATGCTGCCAGCTTAAATCTGAATGAAATCTAATGAATCAGCACCCTGTGAAGTCCAGTAGGGATCAACAAGCTCATGTGAGGCACGCTTGCAGAATTTTGCCACTAAGATAAAGTTTGGAGTATGACACAGGAAAAAATGCATTGTCTGTGAAGACAAAGGATCTTTTAGAAGAAGCAAGCATGGGCAAACCACGCAGGCTGGACTTGGCATTCGCAAGGCTATGGAAGGAGTAGCTGAAAATTGTACAGATGGAGATACAGATCCAGTAGAAATGGAAGCGATGCAGAGTTGCACCAGAAATAATTTTTCCTTCATATGCTGCAGTTTTGTGTACCAGAGATCACCAGAAAGTCCATGTGCAATGTGCAATGTCAACCGCAACCATAAGAGAACAGGACACCCCTGCATGATGCTTTTTGGTTTCAATCAGCAGGCTTGTCAAATATAAGCCCGGTTTTGATAACATCCAGGATGTTAGGAAAGGGGGGGACAGACACAGGACTTACAAGACAGGATATATAGGTCAGTAAAGTAGCCTTTCCTCTGACAAGCTCACAGCCTTACCATGAAGAGATTCAACCGCAGTAATAAGTCTGATGCATGGAAACCAAACCATGGAAACGCAGAGGATGCCTCCTGTTGAGTGTCTGGCCTAGTGATTTCCAGCACAGAGCTCTCAGACTTGAGGCTCAGTTTTGGGCAAGGTAGGCTTAACTTGCCTTCTGGAGGAAAAGGAAAGGAATAAAAATCTTATCCATCCAATAGAGAATTGGTGGAAAATACCTGCAGGATATACCTCTGCATACCTAATCAACATATGTAATTAATTCATCCTAGCCAACAGCCATGGCTTTTGCCCACTAACATTTTGAACAAAGTCTGCTTAAGAGAGCTGCGTCCCTAAACAGTTTTGTGGAAGCTGTGGTGCCCATTGCGATGGAGAATGGTGTGCCAAGTCCCGGGCTCCTTGTCACCCCAGGCTTTAGCAGGGGAAGTCCTGGGCGTTAGGCAGGCATGGGCTAGAGATAAGGCTTTCATGGTTACAGATGGAAGAGTTTTATGCACCACTGAGTGCCGGGTAGATACAAGGCCTGTCTTCGGCTCCTTGCCTTCCTTCAGAGCTGCGCCAAGTCGCCCGGATCAGCCGAGGTGGAGGGATCGGGGTGGGGGTGGGTGGGGG
>NW_010415420.1:0-298 GCF_000710305.1 Buceros rhinoceros silvestris
ACACCGGCATCCCTGCAGCGCTGGCACAAGCATCTGCAGAGGAGAGGCCGGTCCCAGCCCCAGCGCCGCCTGTCAGCATCCCCGAGGTGCCGCGGGAGAAGGTGGTGGATTCGGGTCTGGAGGAGGCCATTGGCCTCCTGGGCTCAGCCCTGGATGACTATCGGGGACAGTTCCCAGAGTTGCAGCCCCTTGAGCGGGAGCTCAAGCACCTGGAGGAGATGCTGCTGGTGAGTGGCTCCCAGCAGCGCCCGGGGACGATGGGGACGGGGCCAACCCCGATGGGCGTGCCCCGGGATGA
>NW_010415420.1:1147-1704 GCF_000710305.1 Buceros rhinoceros silvestris
TGATTGGCTGTGCCCAGGGACAGGGGTGGCAGGGCTATCTTGGCTGGCGAGCGAGGGTCTGATGCCCCCATGCCTTTCCCTGCAGCAGAAGCAGGGCATCTTCCTCAGCCGGGCCTCCAGCATCAGCCTGACCGTGGAGCACGCGCTGGAGAGCTTCAGCTTCCTCAACACCTCTGACATGGAGGACTCGGAGGGCTCTGAGGAGGAGCCCCTCCAAGACGAGAGGTGCGCTCAGGGCTGGTGAGATGGGGTGCAGGGTAGCACGCAGCCCTGGGGCATCAGGCTTGGGGGATGCCCAGCTCTGTCAGGGTGACCAAGCCCGTTTCTAATTGTCCATCCCAGCTCAGGGCAGGTCCGGGTCGGGAGGCAGCAGGATCTGACCCTTCTGGCGGCCCTGTGCTCCCCTGTATCTCTCCATGGGGGCTGGGCTGGGAGGCAGCACCGATGTCCTGTGCCCCTGAGACCTGCTCCTTCACCCAGCCCTGGTGCCATGATACTGTAGGACCCACAGAAACGCTGCCCAGCGTTGTCCCTGCGGGTGGGTGGGCAGGCTGGGG
>NW_010415421.1:0-263 GCF_000710305.1 Buceros rhinoceros silvestris
GGCAGGAAGTGCCAATGGCTGCCTAAGGGCTTCCTGCAGAGCGGGCGATGCAGCCAACGCTGCTCACAGCTGGCGTGCGGTGGGGCCAGCACCTCCGGGGGGGGAGAGCACCCCGAAAAAAGGGGGCCGAAAAAATGGGGAACCCAAAAAGCGGGGACCACAAAAAAGGCAGAATTGGTTTGATATTAGTTTTTCAGCTGAAGAGCATCTATGAGGCTGCCACAGCGGGAGGGGCCAGGCAGCAGCTTTCCCTCTCGCGGCAG
>NW_010415421.1:634-884 GCF_000710305.1 Buceros rhinoceros silvestris
GCACTCCCAGGAGAGACACAGAGGGAACAAAGAACTCCAGCCCGAGCCGAGGTGAGGCAGCAATTAGCGGACGACGAGGCAAAGTTACTGACCTGTGGGGACGATCATGGGCGGCGGGCGGGGGCTCATGATGGGGGGAGCGGAGGGCGGCATGGGCACCACGTTGATGCGCGGGGTGTGGATTATGGGGGGCATGGGGGTGGCTATGACGGAGCCTGGAGGAAAAAGGGCCACCGGACGCATGGGGGGG
>NW_010415421.1:1104-1468 GCF_000710305.1 Buceros rhinoceros silvestris
GCGGAGACAGAGAGGGGGCGGGTCTTTTAGCGGGGCCACGCTCAGGGCTGTTCGCAGTCCTGACTACAATGACCAGGGCGACAGACAGAGGAGTTCCACCGGCCAAAGACTCGCTGGCGACCTCAGCGAGGCCCCGCTGGGCCAGCCCAAGTGGCCAGTGAGGAGGCACGAAACCTCATGAACAGGTTAGAGGGAAACAGTTCTTCCTCCCCTCACCACTCGGACCTCCAGCACTCAGCAGCCTCGAAGCAGTTTCAGACTCCCCGGGTCAGCGAGTCACCTCTGCACGTTTCTTACCTGCGGCTGCTTGTGATCTGCATCACACACACTTGTACACCTAAAAAAAGACCCCCGCCCTTCCTGC
>NW_010415421.1:1490-2879 GCF_000710305.1 Buceros rhinoceros silvestris
CGAAGCGGTGTCAGACTCCCCGGGTCGGCGAGTCGCCTCCGCACGTTTCTTACCTGCGGCTGCTTGTGATCTGCATCACACACCCTTGTACACCTAAAAAAGGTCCCCAGCCCTTCCTGTGCCAGCCCCGCTCCCTCCTGGAGATCTCCCTGCCCAGCTGACCAAGTCTTTTTGCTCCCTCTAAGGATGAAAAGCGCTGCCTAAGTCTTATTTTTAACAGTAAGTTCAATCAGGTTCCTCTAATGATTCAAGAGTCCTTTGGAAACACGACCTTTGCTCCAGAGCTGCCTCCTGAGCCAGCGCCCTGCTGCTACAACCCCTGGCCTCCACCAGGGCTCCCCTCTTGCTCACTACGGCCACAGGCGTTTGCTCCTGGAAGCCCCAGCACTGACCGTGGGTGGCCGAGGCACCGACGGGATGGGCTGAGCACTGGCCGGGGGGTTGGACGCCGACGAAGGAGGTGGCGGCTGGGGTATTTCGTTGGGTTTGCTGGGGCCGATCTTCTCCTTGCTGTCATCCTCTGGCACCAGCCCCTTGGCCTTATGGATGGCTTCGATTTGCTCTTGCAGAGTAATATTGGCCTGAGCGGCCTGCTGTGTGCGGGCCATGCTGCCCGAGTGGCCATCCCAGGTCACCTGAGAGGACGAAACAAAGCCGAGTCACTTGGGTGGCAGCGGGGGCTGCAAATAAAATGAGAGAGCAGCTTTACAGCAAGCACAAAGCTCAGGAGGGCGTTAAAACCCCGCAGCTCCACTCTACCTTTTCCTCTGGTTTCTGGATTTCTTCTTCACCGATCTTCTTACCGATGGCAGTCTCCTCTACGCCGAAGATATCGGTACGGCGCTCTGCCAGCTGCTTCAAGCTGCTTTCGATATCCAAACCTGCAGGGAAGAGAGAAACTCCTGTCTCAAGTGATACAGTTGAACACAACCAAGGCTCTTTTAATGTTCTTTAAACTGTCTGGCACCTGATGGCCAAGTGCTGCTGCGTTTAGAAAGAGACTGTGACGACGGCCGGTCAGAGCAGCCACCACTCTCGGCCTTTACATTTCCAGAAAGGCTTCAATGTGCTGATGACAAATGTATCCACACGCTCAGCACTCTGAGGGCACCACAGAGAAAGCTACGCTTCAGGTGGTCCATAGGGGCTGGAGCGAGAGGGTGAGCTAAGAGCCCACAGGACTCCACAGGCAGGAGTTAGGGGGGGTCGGTCTCTTCTGCCCAGGAACAAGTGACAGGACAAGAGGAACCGGCCTCCAGCTGTGCCAGGGGAGGTTGAGGTTGTCCCTGAGGAACAATCTCTGTCCCGCTGGGGTTGTGCAGGCGTGTCCCCGGCTGCCCAGGGCAGTGGTGGAGTCCCCATCCCTGGAGGGGTTTCCCAGCCGTGTGG
>NW_010415421.1:2976-3331 GCF_000710305.1 Buceros rhinoceros silvestris
AGGCGTGGCCCCGGCTGCCCAGGGCAGTGGTGGAGTCCCCATCCCTGGAGGGGTTTCCCAGCCGTGTGCAGGTGCTGCTGAGGGACAGGGGGCAGCGGGGATCCGGCAGTGCTGAGGAACGGGGGGACTCGAGGAGCTTTTCCAGCCCAAACAGTTCTGTGACTGTGTGACCTCATCTAGGAGCTGGGTTTTGTGAGCCGTGTTGACACTCGAGCTGACCTGGGGCGTAGACCTCGTCATCGCTCTGCTTTTCCCGGATGGATCGGTCACGCTGCTCCAGCCACCGAGGCTCCAGCAGGCCAATCCGCATGTGTTCTTGCATTTTACTGGCAGGGCTTTTGTTCCCAGAGGTGGG
>NW_010415421.1:3378-10147 GCF_000710305.1 Buceros rhinoceros silvestris
CCTCCAGCCACCGAGGATCCAGCAGGCCAATCCGCATGTGTTCTTGCATTTTACTGGCAGGAATTTTCTCCCCAGTGATGGGGGAAACGAGATACTCATCTGGAGCTGGGGCGGGTGGCAGTGGTTTTGAGGCTAGAAAAAGAAAACCACACTGTGAGAAACACATCAGAGGGTGCAGCCTGGAAACAAACGCCGTAGTGGTTAGTCAGGGAGAAACCACGCAGCCTGACGTACCTTTGGGATCGTAATCCTTCCTCACGATGACTTGATCCGGTGTGGGAGGAAGAGGTGGCGGCATCGGGGTTTCTGGAGGCGGAGGAACCTTCTGACCTTCATCTTCATCATCTGAGCCCTGATTTGGGGTGGGGTAAGAAAATTATAACCAAGTTTCTCTAGTCAAATATCAACAAACATGATTTGAGAAAGGCAAAAAAACTGGAAGAACTGATTAAGCAGCTACAAAGCAAGAGGGCTCTGGACACCTCTGCTGGAGTGGATCCTCCAGATTATCACGAGTCAGAGCTCTGGTGGACGCAGAAGAGGAAGCAAGTGCTCCTCCGCTTCCACATTACCACAGCGGGGCACGCCGGGCCGTACGGTTAACCCCGCTCTTGTTCCTCGTTAGCAGAAAAACAGCTGACGTGCAGCGGGCAGAGGAAGAGTCTGGAATGAGTCACCTTTCTGCGTTCCAGGCTCTGTGCAGAAGCGAGCCCCGCAGGCTCGACCACAGAACCATCAGATCCACACCGTCAGGTGACAAAAATACCACGTTTCTCTGCTGGAAACGGTATTGTATGGAAAACGCCGTAATTCCAGCAGGAACAGGGTGAGGGGAAATTCCACCAGAAATCTCACTTCAAGAAACTGAGGAACTTCTTACAATGCAATGAAGGGCACCATAAACCACCCAAACGTCAGGGCCACAAGCAAGGCTGATTCCATCGGCTGTTACCTCATCCATATCCTGCACTTGGGTGTCTTGATCCAGCTGGGCTGGCGGCTCATCTGTTTTCTCTTGCTTTTCATCTTCCTCGTCTGACTCCACCTCCATCTCTACCTCCTCGCTTTCTCCAAACTTCTCATAACGCTCCTGGATCAGGATTCGAGCTCCCAGCTCTTCTGGAGTGGTGGGAGGAGGGAAATTCCCTACAAGGCAGAGAAGAGAGCTGCTGTTTCTCCATCCCATCTCACTGCTCAAGGCACAGGCAGAAACAGCCGTCTCTGGAATGACAAGCAGTTTCTTTACAAAGGAGCCAAGGTAGAAGGGAATGGATGGAGTCCACACGGACCACAGCCCTGAAGGTGCTCAGAGGTGAAAGCACCACCAGGAAGGGGCACAGCTCTGCTGTGCCGGTGGCAGTGGGAAAGCAGACACTAGTACAGAACACGACTGACTGCAGGGAAAACCAGCCCTGCGCGCTGGCACTAGGCGGTTTTTCCTTTTATCTGTGGAGGAAATGCAACTGTAAACCCCAACATCTGCCTGAAAAGGGCATCTCAGGACACAGCCCCTCCTGGAAGGGAGCAGAGAGTCACGGAGGTTCCATCGCTTAATCGCAGTACCTTGCTCATTGGGCTGGAAGTCAACTGTTTCCACCACCACAAAGTCGTGCCAATCGATCTGGGCGTAAGCAACACGCTCCTTTTCCTTCTCCTCCTCTTCCTTCTTCCGCTCTCGCTCCTGGAACTTGGCCCACTCCACTCTGTAGTACACCTGCACGAGCAGAGGGAAAGCCCAGCCCCAACGTCAGACGCGACACGCACCGCAGTCACCTCCACAATTTTGGGCTACCAACCCCTTCAGACCTGGCACGACAAAGAAATATCTGTATTTCGTTCAGAAACAGGGGTTGGCCTTCACAGGTATTTTATTAAAACCCGTCAGCGTCACCTTTCCGAAGCTATCCTAGCGAGGAAGGCACAAGTACCCAAGAACAGCCTGGAAGGACTGAAGTGACTGAGGTGTCACAGTGAAGTTGGCTGAGGGAAACGTTCTGCTTCGCAGAGCGCTTGGAAGTGGCACCATGCAGCACCTGCGGCTCCACTGCCACCCCCGCACGAGCACCCACCAGCAGGGTCACAGGTACCCGCGATCAGAGGGATCCAGTTCATCCTCAGGATATTTGTATTTGCTGACAGTAAGTCAGAAACACCCAAAGAGGAAAAAAACCTCCGACACGTAATGAAATGCTTCAGCAATTTCAGAAATGTTTCACGCCGTACCTGATCCAGGACTTCCTTGGGGTTTTCAGCCTCTTTCTTGAGTTTGAGGAGCAAACCTTTCGGGGGGATCAAGATCTGAAACACATTTTGTGTGACAATCAGTGACGATTCTTTAGGCCAAAGCCTCCTTAAACGCAGTGAATTCTTTCCACACTACTAAAGATACCAGCAGACCCCTGGGGCCACAGTCCAGTTACTCTACCCCAACCCTCTTGCTGCTCGTACTCCCACTGCGGACGTTCACCCTTGGCCCTCCACATTTAAAAACCCACAACTTCCCTTACCACAGTGCCTGGCATATGGAAGTAACGGCCCACGGCCTTCAGCACCGCACGCTGCCAACGATGGGCAAGACATGGACGCTAAGTAAAGACTCCAGGGCTGGACTCCTGGACCAGCACGTTATCTCCTAGTTATTTCTGGGTGTTTTGTAGGGCTTCAAAAATCAGTATTGCTGCTGAAAGAGCCAGCTTGCCAGCGAGCTGCCAAGCGTACCTTCGTGTACTGTTCAACCAGCTTGGTGAAGTAGTTGAAGAGGCTGTGCTGGGGGCGAAGGAAGTCAAACTGGTAGTTCCTCTGCTCCTTCTGCATCAGCTGAGTCAAGAACTGCCGCCCGTTGCGAGCCACGAACTGCGCCGTGAGCTTCACCACATCCAAGTCGAAGGCTGAGATGGAGGGAGGGTCGGCGATGAACTCGAACTCCGGAGGCGGCTCTTTCGGCACCACCGTCTCCTGGCTGACCTGGGCCTGCCACTGTGGACGCGCGCCGGAACCACCGTCTCCTGGATGACCTGGGCCTGCACCTGTGGAGCGGAGCAGGGCGAGGCGAGCTCAGTGACCGGAGGGAGAAACCGGTACCGAACCCTCGGGAGAGCCCCCGAAGGAAAGAGCAGCTGCTGCCAACAGCAGCATCGGTCGGGATATGCTGGCAGCTGCAAGATGAGAAAAGCCAGGACAGGGGACGTGCCTGGACACCTGTCTTTAGGCCTGGCACAAACCAAACACTGCTCCAACAGCTACAAAGGCTGGAAACGGGCGGGACTTTGCTGTAACCCCCCGGGCGGTCAGGACCAGGCCATGGCTGCTGGTGGTGCACAGCGTGTCAGAGATACACAGACGGGCAGCGCTTTGTGCTCCGTGTTTTAAGGGGAAGCGGATGCTTCTGACACATTAAGAGGAAGCATCTCTACCCAACAGCACATGTGACAAGCCAGGAGTGAGCTCCAGGGGATTCTAAAGCCGGATCCTCAACTCCCACAGCCAGAGCGGTCGCTGGTGTGAGGACCGCACCAACACACACCTAAACAGCATCAAAACTGACCAGTCGGAACAATACGCCGGTTCTTCCACACACAACCTGGAGGCAGCAGCACCTGGAGTCACCCACGACCAGTCAGAAGCCAAGTTCTCGACCAACACGGAGAGGAACACTGACCTTCTGAGGAAGCTGCTGCTGAGCGCTCTGCTGCTGCTGCATGACCTTGGGGATGGCAGCCGAGGGCTCCTGGGCTTTGCCCTCCTTGAACTCGCTGACCTTGTGCCGGTAGTACGCATGGTAAGGATCGTTGGGGTTCAGGAAATTGAACTTGGGGTTATTTATTTCGTTCTGACGAATTCGAGCTTCAAATTCTGGACCATTTCTAGGAAGGAAAAACATCAGTTGTTGAGAAAAATGTGCACTGGCTCAAGGGCAAAGGGCTGTTTCTTCCACAGCGAGGCGTGTTGATGCATCAGCCCCTCAGAAGACCGTTTTCTCTCCCAGATGGAAGGAGGTGACCCCAGTACCTCACTCCCAACGTGGCAGCCAGCTGTACACATGAGTTCAGTCCTAATTCAGTCGCTTCACAGTGAATATTTCTTAAGGCAGTTAAAAACTCACTCTCACGAGTGTTCCACAATCTCATCTGCCCACACACAAACCCAAAAACCAGGCTGCGGACATTTACTGGACGCAACTTACAAGTTACCTGCCAGACCAGTTTGATCTGCTCTATTAACAAGCTTTGAAGACTCAATTCGTTTCCAGAAAGTTCATATGAGGAAAGAAGTAGGTAACGATCCACCCGTGCAGAGACTTAAACCCTCTCGGACGCTGTCAGGAAGAGCAAGAGCCAGTCCCCACAGACCTCACACAGTGCTGACAGCGTTAAAAACCAGCAGAGGAGGGTGGTGTGCAGCACTCAGGGCTGGTACTTGCAGAACGATGGCAAAGGGATGGCCCAAAGGAGTAAAATTTACTCAGATTTTAGACTCCTCACCTAAACTTGACATCTATAATCACAGTAATCAACCTGCTACATTCAAAGGGGGGGAAAATGCCATATGCAGCGTGGGCAGCTGGTCTGTCCTACGAGAGGATCAGGCTACGCTCTGGGGGTACAAATTTCTGGCCCAAGGGGGAGGGTGATGACCTTGGAAAGCACTTCCCAGCCACCAGCACAGCTTACCAAGAGAGACACCAGCAGTAGGGCACAGGGCTGACCCTCATCCCGTGGAGGTTCACCACCCACCACGTGCCTACCCGCTGTGACACTGAGCCACAACTCCTGGCCTCACGGGAGACCTGCCACGAGGCTCCTCTTCTACCGGGGATTTTGTTTCCCTTCAGACCGCACAGAACAGGAGCGTTACCTGGTTATTGCAGCGTGTGCTATAGATTTTCAGAACTTTCTTTACCATCCCAGTTTGTGCAGCAAAGCGTGTCTCAGGCAGAATGCTGTCATTTCTGCAGAGACTCAATCTTTAAAACCCTTCCTGGGGAGTCACAGGACTGCGACTCCTTCACTTTCTGGAGCTGCTGAAGAGGAAAAGCATGAGAACCCCCAGGACGCCGTGGCATACCTGGCCACGAAGCTGGCAGTCTTGTCCACAATGTTCCTGACCTCTGGAGGAGGGTAAATGATTCCCACCACGGGCTTGGCCGGTGCTGCTTCCTCCTTTGGCTCCTCTTCCGGCTGTAATCAAAACAGAGAGGTACAACATAGGGACTGCTGCCTCGCAGCTCTCGAGCAGGGGAAGAGATGGAAGATGTCTTTCACTGTTGTTTGCCATCGGGCTAGACATTAAATTCAAACAGCCCAAACCAAAGCTGAAAACAAGAGAAGGAACTTCAAATAACACCGAGTAACGTGCTGCAGAGCAGCACCAGGGAGCAGGCGGCAAACCCACACAAGGTTTATTTTGAGGTGGTTGAGTTGGCAAATCCGTCTCCCTCCTCTCCCAATTCCTCCCCTACACATCACCAAATCCCTCCCCACACAAAGATCTGGTTTAACCCCACAAACAAATTCCTCTGCTTCTCAGGGAGGGAGACAACGTTTGGCTGCTCGTCACGGGAACCCGCTGCAGGGTGAGACCACCGGGAATGCCCCCCATGGGCAGCATCGGTCCTATCTCAGCCCCGACCCCGAGCCCAGAGGCAGCGTGGGGGGTGTAGAGGCTGTGACACCACATCAAGGAACAACTGACCTCACAAAGCAGCTCTGGCAGGTATGACCATCCCTAGAGGCCTGTGGGACTACAAGGATTAACTCCCCGTTAAATAGTGCTTTTAATGCTGCTGTGGGGGCATCAGGAGCTGTTCCACAGCGACAGGCTCCACGGGGCACTTTTCTCACTGGTATCAGAGGAGGAGCCAGACTAAAATCCCACCCTCCTCCCTGGAGACAGCTTTGTCCTCCAGTCAAAGCAGATGCTGCTCTTTGCAGGACACTAAAGATGTGGCTCCTCTTTCCTCACCAAGCAGCTTCTACCAGAAAAGCTGTTACAAGAGAGGACAGGCCTGTGGGAAATGTTTATCAGCTCACCAGGGCAACTTTAAAACACCAGCAAAGCTCCTGGCACTGCCAAATCCAGAGATTACCTGGCAGAAAACCGGGTAATCCTGCATCAACCACAACCTTAATAAAGTCTGTTAAGAGAAAGGCACGGAGATATTTTTAGTTTTCATGCCCGCTCCCTTCTCAAGGAGCTGAAGTATAAGACAACACTGCACTTGAGAGATGTTTTTCATTAGTTGCGATGCCAAGTTGCCCTGCGAACCGATGTGCATGGAAGTCACAGGGACTGTTCTCCTCCTCGCTTTGCTGGCTAGTCCAAATCCCGGGTTCTCGGTCAGACCAGCTGATGTTAACGTGAGAAACTGCTGGAACGTGCAGTTGGGACAGCAGCCCCCACTGCACCGGAGCTGTACTCCTGTTTTGGGAAGAGGCTCCTGTGAAGGTGAACATGGCCCAGACGGCAGAGAACCGGGGAAGGGGCTGCAGAGCAGGGAACTGTTCTCATGGCTTATGGCAAAGCCTCCAGTCCATCACAACCACAGTCCTGTGCTGCTTCCAGGAAAGGCCTCAGCTTGATACCGGAGCGCAGCACAACCCCGTCCCCCCAGCAGGCTGACAGCAGGTGAACAGGGAGCTGTGGGCAGTAAGAGTGGGAGGGAACTGCACCTCCCCTCAAAAAAGCCCCAGAGACAAAAACCGTGGAGCCAGAGAACAGTTTGGGTGGGAAGGGACTGTAAGAGCTCCCCCAGCCCAACCCCTGCAGGGAG
>NW_010415422.1:0-3003 GCF_000710305.1 Buceros rhinoceros silvestris
CTTGGCTCTTACCTTGGCTAAACCGGTGACAATATGAAAACACTTACACTTGGTAAAATTGTCGCATTCTTAAGAAAACCAGTTGGTTCAACTTCTCAGTAATCTACTGCATCTCAGAAGCATAACTTCAGCCATTCATTCTTAATTATTTCCAGGGTCAAACCACCAACCCTAAAGCCACAGAACAGTTTTCATTTCTATAAATCTATCACAAACTATAAACTGTTTCACAGTACTAAAACAATGAGATCAACAGATGTCTGGCCATTTCCAAAGCATGTCTGGAACCTGGAATAATATTGGCTATATCACTAAAAGAGGAGGTAAGCTACAAGGGGTAATACGAAGGGTCTTCTGGCCAAGGACTTGGACTGGGAATTGACTGGCAGAATCAAAATCAGACATTCAGCAGTGAGCTCAGGACTAACAGAGCAAGAAGAGAAAAACTGAAATGAGAAAGCTGAGAGGCAGGCGGGAGTCGAAAGACATGGGTGAGAGGAATGATGTTGAGTCAGGAAGAAATTGCATGGGAAGAGGTAAGAGGTAGGTGAAAAATAAAGCCTGTGATCACCTAATTAAAGGTAACACAGCAGGACAATTTGAGCTGAGTGGCACAGAGTTATATGTATTCTTGCAACACTTCCCAAACATCTGAGTGCTTCATTTCTGGATTGACTATTGGAGTGGATATATATACTGTTTGCATGAAGAGGCAATTCTGTTAACAAGGAAAAAAAGTAGCAGAGATAAGTCTTGCCTGAAAACTCAGGCTGCCTACTCACTGCCCTTTAACTGCAGTTGTTATAGCAAAAAATGTACATTTTGTCCAAAGACTTGAAGCAAGATGTAAAGACATTGAATTCTAGAGTTACACAGTCCAGGTGGTTTGAATGCTTTCATCATATACTAAAAGAGTCTACCATTTTCTCATGTGTGTTAGTTGGTGAGGAGGATATGGTGAGTAAGAGAAGCCTGGAGCATTTACAAGAGTATATTTATACCATGACTTACCTTCCCAAGTCTTTTTGTGGAGAAATATTTCTTTTAGACATAGTAGGAAGAAATACCACAGTGCTCATGGCCATGATAATCACAGAATAATGTATAAAGTTCATAAAGTAGAAATGAAAGTTAAATCAAAGCAGCTGTTCTTCACAACATGTCGAAGCACAGGACTGCACACGGCCAAGACTCAGCTGAGTAAGGCTGCACTTGAGAATGCAGTGTTGCTGGCACACCTCTGACAAGAAGGGAATTGTGAAAAAGACTGAGAAGGTGGAAGGGTAGCATGTTCCTAAGTGATCAGGACAGTACCTTTTCTGGTTTGTCTGTTTGGAGGTTTACAGTAAGCAGTAAACAAAAGAGTGTGTGGTTTATGAGACTACTCTACTGTACTACCTGCCAACTCACCTGTTCCTCTTCTTTGCAAGATGCTAAGGAAATTTCTGAGAAACCTGCTGGATTTTATTGCTTCAGTACAGCTTGCTAAAGACACTGGAAGTTGTACTCATAAAAACTGAACAAAAACTGTTGCTGTGTGGAAGAGTGGTTTTGGCACTTGGAGGGGATACACTTGATGTTTTCATGAGGATACATAAGGATTATGGGCGGAAAGACCTTGGTGTTCTGGAGACCTCGCAAAGATGGTTGAGTATGCAGCAGCATGGAGACTCCTTCCCTCTGTGGACAGAGATAAACAGATTACATTTTGGAATCAGAGCACCAGAAACTGAAATAGTGATAACCTCTGACAATAATAAGATACTTAATTATTCTACACCAGATAGGCAAGAACTCTCATAATTAGAATAAGGATCCTTTGAAGTCTTTCTTTCTTACGGAAGATTTATTTATGTCCCTAGGTTTTAGTATGCAATTTGAAATATTTCTAACTGAGAGGACAAGTTTAATTCACTCTATGGATAGGGACGTGATACATACAGACCTGAAGTGGTTTTTTTTGAAGGCCTAAGAACGCCTGAACACTGAAATAGGGTCTTCTGAATGCTAATTTGATTGTTTGTGCTGTGCTGACGCACACAGCTTTTCCCCCTGAGATATTTTTACCCCTCTTCAGGACAAGAAGTGACCCTCAATTACATTTCTATGCCAGCACAGACTAAAAATTGTCCCAACAGATCTTCTCTAGCTAGTGTATTAGATATCTTTCACCTGGTCTTTCTACTGTGGATGGATGCTGGATGCTGTTTTCTCAACTCACTGCACAGGCAGGTATTTTTAACAGAATGAAACTGCTGGTGCTTGTGTACATGTCCAGCTCTGCAAGCAGTAAAAATGAAAGTGGCTCCAGCAAAGATGGTATCTGGAAGTGGTGTGGCATTAAAATAATAACGTTCTATTTCATAGCAGAAGCTATCCCCGTACTCAAGCTTTGTTTATGATGCAGCTGTGATATTTAGAAGGGAAGACAATTGAAGGATTTAGAAATTCCCCTAGGCAACCTTCATATTTCCTCCTGTAACATGTCAAAACAGCAAAGGATGAGCATGATTCATAGATGTTGTTATTCTGCTGCTTCCTTGTTTTAGATTTGTGTGATTCTAGAAGTTTAGATTGCTTTCTGCTGTAGATGTGATGTAGCCCAATGCTTGGGCCTGATGTTTGGCACAACTAATTAATGCATCTTAAGTCAGTAGGATGCATTAGTACAAGTTGCTGTGAACAACTGGGTCTTCCCTGTATGTCTTCAGCTCTGATTCATCTGGTTTCTTGTACAAGCCTGTGAAACAGCAAGTGCAGCAGCTTCACCTCCTCTCTTTAAACAAAGCCAATAAAATACTAATCTGTGTTCCTAAAGGCTATTCCTGTGTCCCTTTTCCTGCTCTTTTCCCAACCCATGGCAAGGAGCTTAGGAACGGGAATTAATCACTTTCAGAAGGCATTGCTGACGCAATGTCTCAAAACTGACAGAAGTAAAATGCCCTATTGCTTCACCACCATGTTTATGTTCCACTGTTCCTGGGCCTTTGAGCACAGTGGTAT
>NW_010415422.1:3066-8870 GCF_000710305.1 Buceros rhinoceros silvestris
GGTATTCCGGCGGCTGCTGCTGCCAAGGTAACAGCCCGTCAGCACAAGGTGCCCTTGATAGTCATTTCAGACTTTCACATTTCTTTCTATTACAGCTGCCGACAGTCTTTCTCTTTAAAGAAAGCCTCTTTTGGGGTGAACTACCTACCTACTGCATTGCTCCAGAGAAAAGCTCTGACTTGGTTGGTATGATCCAAACTTGTCCCACTGTGTAGCATGCAACAGGCTTTATTTTGTTAGTGGATTTGAGTAATAGTTGCCTTTATTAAGTTTCGGTTAGTCTACCTGACCTTACTCATCCACAGCAGTTCTTCAGTTCTAGAGTATCTTCATCCCTCCTAAGGGACCTGCTTAGGAAGCTCAGCATTATTCTGCCCTAGGAGGAGTCATGCAGTGTGACACAGAAGCATGACCAATGAAGTTTCAGCTCAATCCTCCTCACCCTCCTCTGGGTGTTGGTTTGAACAAACAAAAAATGATTGCTTCCTAGAAGCTTCTGACTAAGAATTGGTGAGGTAACTAGTTGAAAGGAGGAAAGGCAGGACTCCTGTGTACCACACCTTACGTTGTCATGTACCTGGGACTCTTTTAATGTTCCCGCAGCCTTTGAAGACAAGATGAATGTCCCACTTCTGTAGCCAGTACTTCCAAGGGAAGGTCCACTTACAGCAATTATTTATGTGAGGCTTATTTAATTCACTGAGAATGTGGGATTCCTTTAGGACCCAGACTGCTAAAACCTCATCTCTTATGGTTTATTCATCAGATCCCTCATCAAATTGGCATAAGCAATGCAAAGAATATTTTCTCCTCATTATATATGGTATTGTCTTTGTCCCACACTTAGGAAGAAGAATACTTTATTATGGGGAATAGTTTCCTCATTAAAAAACAGCTACTTTATTACATAATGAAAAATAATCCCCATGAAACTCCAGGAAATATTTTGTTTCAAACCCTTACTCATCCACAGTCTGATAAGACATAACTCCAGGTTACCTATCAACCAAAAGTTTGCTGTACTACAGGAATCTCTCTGACACTGTCAACAGATTAAGGTAACAAAAAATTTGTTACCTGATGGATACTTTTCAGTTTTTATAAAAGGGAACTAGTGATTACAACATCTGAGCACTTGGGGCAATACAGCTAAGCATTTTATGCTGGCCAAAGGTCAAGTCTGTCTGATTGCCCCCAGATAAGTGGAAACTTTAAGCAGTCTCTGAATTGGGCTAATATTTCTATCAGTGAATCAAATTCATCTTGGACTGCCCTCCAGTTGAGAGAGGGCCTGACTATACGTGCCCCCTTTGGATCTGGTTTTAGTAAGGTTCCGACATTGCAGGATCATATTGCAGCTACTTTTGATATCCAAGATATATTAAAGACTTCATTTAATAGAAATAGAAAAGAAATATATTATAGAGATGCATTATTATTATTAAAATCAATAGTATAAATAACATAAGCTGCTGTGTCTCATCCCTTAAGCATAACTTACCTATAAACACATTTGCTTTTGTTTTGCTATTCCTTTCCATTTTCAATTCTAGCACTTCTTGAAAGGCACCGTCTTTGATGGAAAGCAAAGGAAAGCATAAACTGAAAACAAGCCTCTTCCTTCTCAAGCTGTCCATTGCTATCCTGTTTAATTACTTGTCTTCTGATCTCCTGTGTGATTAGCCTCAGAAGTCATTCAAGAGCTAAATCTGCAAAGAACTGCCTTTAAAATACGGGTCCTACCCTACAGGCTAGAAAGTAGATACCTACTTAAACTACTCACTCAAAGTTCATAAAATCAAGTTTGACAATGTGATCTTTGGCAAATGCACATGTGCTGCATAACAGTACTATGGGGGGATTTTTTACAGTATTTTCACCCTTCTGGAGACAGAGAGTACCGTGTTCCAGAACTCGTAGGTTTAAGGCTTCAAGAAAAACTACACAGTGCAATCATTTTAGAATTATTTAGGATCACCAGCTTTATTTCAAAATATTTTCCACAACACCCACTCTCCAATTTTTTAATGTAAAATCACTGTTTGACCTAAGGCAAGCAAGTCTGAGGCGGTGCTCGGCAGAGTCACATGAAGAAACTTTTACTCCTTTGCTCTTACACCCAGTAGAACATGCACATGAGATGGTGTAACAATAGCAAGACTATCCAACAAGGGGCTGAATGTTTCTTGTCTCACAAGCATCCACACTTTGCTGGACTGAGCTATCAAGACTTCCAGCTACAAAAAGAATGAAGTGGTTGACAGGAGGATTTATCATGGCATTAAAATCACTGAATATGTCTACCCGGAGTTTAAAACAAGACTGCTAGCAGACACTGATCTAAATGTCCTTATTCAGAGATTCGAAGTAAGAGATTCAAAAAGCTCTGAATCTCACCCAAAGAGTGGGCAGCACAGGGCATAAGAGAACAGGGTAACAAGGAAGGACTACAGTGATGCTGTTCACCACTGTAGACAGAGCATTCATTTGGCCAAAGCTCAATTAGAGTTCAAGCTGGCCAGTGCTGTGAAGGACAACAAAAAGGGCTTTTTAAAATATGTTAGCAGTGAAAGGAGAACCAGAGATAACATTAGTCTGCTATTTGATGAGATCAGTTACCTCACCAACAGGGATGTAGACAGAGCAAGATGTTTAACACCTTTTTCACCCTTTCACCAGTGATGGGCCCTGGGACCTCCAGAGCTTGTGTTGGGAGTCTGTGACCGGGGGAATGACAGATTCCCAACCACCTCTGAACTTTTTTGAGACTTATTGCTCTAGCTGGAATTATGCATAAATCTAAAAATCACAATGGGATTAATCTCAGGGTACTGAAAAACACCTGAGAGAAAATGCAGTTGTTGGTCACTGCCAGCACAGGTTTGTGAGGGTAACGTCCTGCTTAACTAACTTAATTTCCTTTTGTGACAAGGTCACCTATCTAGTTGACCAAGGGAAGGCAGTAGATGCGGGGTTTTTTTGATTATAGCAAAGCTTTTCTTACTGTCTCTACAATATCCTTCTGGACAAAATGTCCAGCATACAGCTAGGCACGTCCATAATATGACAGGGGAGTAGATGGCTGACGTGTCAGGCTTAAGGAGATACAGCAAATGGAATTATATCAAACTGGTAGTGAGTCATTAATGGGTTCCTCAAGGCTCAATTTTAAGGCCGGTTCACTTTGAAGTTCTTATAAATGATCTGAATGCAGGAATCCAGTGCACATTAAGTAAGGTTGCCAATGATACTAAACTAGGAGGAGCTATGGACTCCCTTGAGAGTAGAAAGGCCTTACAGAGAAATCTGGATAGACTAGAGAGCTGGTTAATTATCAACTATATGAAATTTATCAAGAGCAATTGCAGGATTCTGTACCTGGGATGGGGTAATCCTGGTTATAAATAGAAATTGGGGGACAATAGGCTGGAGTGAGGCACCAAGGAAAGAGAGCTGGGAGTTCGGGTTGGTGGCAAGTTGAATATAAGTCAACAGTGTGCCCTTTCAGCTAAGAAGGCCAACCATGTCCTGGGATGCATCAAGCTCAGCACCACTAGCTGGTCAAGAGAGGTGATTGTCATAGTCTACACTGTACTGATGTGTCCTCACGTTGAATACTATGTGCAGTTTTGGGACCTTCAGTATAAGAAAGACATAAAACTATTAGAGAGTGTCCAGAGAAGGGTGACCAAAATGGTGAAAGGCCTTGAGGGCAAGACTTAAAAGGAGCGGCTGAGGTCACTTGGCTTGCTAACTTTGGAGAAGGGAATGCTGATGGGTGACCTCATCACTGTCTACAACTTCCTCAAGGTGGGGCAGCTCAGCGAAAGGTACTGATCTTCTCTCTCTGATGACTAGGACACTATGATCACTATGACTAGGACATAACTGGACATTAGGAAATTGTTCTTCTCTGAGAGGGTGATTGGTCGCTGGAACAGGCTCCCCAGTGAAGTGATCATGGCACCAAGCCTATAGGAGTACAAGGAGCATCTGGACAATACTTTTACTCATATTCATTAGTTGTAGGTAGTCCTGAAAGGAGGGGGAAGTTGGAGCTGATGATCCTCATGCAGCCCTTCCAACTTCGTTCTGATTCTAAAATAAAGATGGAGGATCTGTCCCATAGGACACAAATAAAATGTGAATGCTTTTTTATGGACACGTTTTAGTTTACTTGAAGAGAAACCTGTTTCCTTGAAAGACAGATGAGTCTACCAAATCTGGTAACCCTGAAGACTTAACAGGATGGCTTTAACATAGGCATATCTTTTTATTTTTGCAATTCAAGAGTAAGCCAATTGACTTGCATGCTCCTCTACTGATGGCAAGCCTTAGGTGGGAGGTGAGAATCAGGGCATCAGATAGTAAAGCATGGGGTACATTATACAGTTTACTTGCCAAATGTTGTTCTTCTGGAGCAAGAGAAGTAGTTTTTTGGTTGGTTTTTTTTCATTATTTTCTGATTGTTTACAGTAGGGCTCAGTTAATTTTTTTATCAATAGGAATTTTTTTTAACTAATGTGAAACTTCAGAATATTTCTTCTTACATTCTCATTTTTAAAATCTTGGTAACTGAGGTCTCTTGAAATCTTAAAAAATGATTAATCTTTCAGATTTTTTTTAAAAGGCTCTTCAAAACAAATTTTTAACACAGTTGAATCATGATCTTTTTTATAAGGTGCTTCTTGTATACCAAACCTCCTCCTTTTATAGTTCAATATTGTAGCAACAGTAATATAAACTTGAACTTTTACTTAACAAGATATTCATAGTTCACATAGGAAAAACTTCAACATGACCCTTGCTAATTCACATAATGGCACAAATCAATATTAATTTGAGGTTATATGGGAGCTGTTCTCCAAATATCCATAGATCAAAATAGAACTGTAGGGCAAATTTGGGCCTGGTGACAGTAAGAAAGAAGATTCTAATTTTGCATGTGCAGCTGCTTTTGGCTTTCTTTTCTGACAAGAATACTGGTGGAGCTTTTTGTCATCTGAATTAAAGAATCCCAGAAAACATGAGAGACATGAATGTCTTTGCATATGTCTCAAGCAACGGATTTCCACACGGTGTTTATATATATACATGATAAGGGTTGTTGGCTTAAAATCGATGGACCTATAAGATTGTCACATGTCAGTGGGTTTTTTGCTTGGCTGTACTAAACCCTTGCAAAGTTTTCTGATCAATAACTCTTAGATTTTGCAGTACTCATGATATTATTTCACAGAGGACATCCAGTTGCTGTAATATATTGTTTTCCCAAGCTCAGCACACCACTACTTGTGATTCTAGTTACTATATGTGACCTGGCACCCGAACAGAGTGGCTGGCCTCACTCCCTCATCCCCCCATAATGCGTCAGCTGCAGCTCCATAGATGTGGCTATTCATACCTCGAGTTTCATTCTTAAAAGATTTTTCAGTGCCATGACAGGTGTATGCAGAAATACCCAGGGCCAAGGAGCAACTGAGAGCTTCCAGCACTGCTATCTGCATGGCCAGCACGTGCCTCGCAGTCAGAGTTACAGTGACTGGCTCAGGTAGCAAGTTTTGCTTTTTAAAGAGGAGTAAGGGGATATAAAAGTAATATAAATAATGAGGCGGAGGGTGCGGGTTGGGGGTGTGGGGAGGGAGGCAGGGAGGGGAGGCGAGTAAGTCTGCCTGCAGTAAAGCCTGTTTGATGAGTGGGAATAACATTCACACTGTATGTAGACTCCTATCCCTGTCACAAAGTGATCTAGGGTCACAGATGTATTGCGACAATTTCCTTTCCTTTCCTTTCCTTTCCTTTCC
>NW_010415423.1:0-2385 GCF_000710305.1 Buceros rhinoceros silvestris
AACCAGGAAGTTTAGCTCAAACCAGGACACCCACAAACCATTTATTTTCATAAAGTTGAAGCCAGTCTAAATCCATACCATTAGAACAAAATCGATCTCTCCAGAAAGCAGTGCATGAAAAGTTTTCTGTCCCAGCAACACTGTCTCATTCTGTAAGATGAACTGAAAAACAAGTTAAAATAAATCCAAGTAGTATATTTGCATGTGTAAGCAATGGCAAAACAGAATACAGTAAACCTAAGTGATGAAAAATATTGTAATGTTTTAAGGTATTTCAACAACCACTGTTTCTGGTAACAAGAGGCATAAATCACATCTTTTTTTTCCCCACCAATATGAAACACTTAAAACTGCTAATTTAGGCAACGGCATGACAGGTTGAACCAAAGCTATCATATTTCTTCATCCACAAATTGGAGACAGTTTGACCCTGTGTCAAGAAACACCTGCATCACTTACACCACCACCATCACCATCCAGCCACCACCAAGGGTAGGGCTGGGAGAGTGAGCAAGCAGATGTGGGACATTAAAGGAGAAGGACATGGGTAACCCGGACAGGACACAGCAAAAGCAGAAAGGACTATGGAAAGACACTTCTGGAGTAATAAACTTAAGTTCTGGTCCGTGTTTCCCAGCCTTTCCCAAGTTATCACACCCATTAACTTCATGAAGGTGGCAAGACGCTTCACTAACACCTGTGAAATGCCTTAAAATTATGTCATGTTATTAAATGTGTGTTGTACATGCCAAAAAGGGCTCAAATCCTGCAGCTCTGGCTTACCCAAATAGTTCAGCTAAAGCCAATGGGAATAATAATATCTGGGTGAGCTGGAAAAAACTCTCTTAAGGAAGAACACAGATCAAACCCCAGGGCATTTATTGTGAGAGGAAGGGAAAATGCATATTTTATTAATTTTATGACAACTATTGGACAAAGCTGCCCTCACTGGCTTGCCCCCAAAGGGTTATATCCATTCCAGGGATAGTGGTCCTTGCCATTTGCATCAGTCATTTTAGTCCCAAGCTCTGCTCTTATCAAAGTTAAAAAAAATTTCACAGGGGCTTCCCACAGCAGCCTCCCTAGCCTGGCTATGGTTGTTGACATTTAGTGCAATCAATCTTATTTCCATCGCTGAAATGAGGATCTGGGTAATCTGCACACAGAGTTACCAAAACAAGCATTTATAAATGAAAGTAAGATCCAAAAGATTTCTTCTTTGGATGGAAACCTGCCCTGTGTGTGTTCTAAGGCAGGGTTGTGATTCAGTATTTGCCTTAGTCCATCCTGCTGCAGAGATTTTTCCCTCCCTCGCTCCTGTTTATGCGGCTTGCCTTCACCCCTTCTCTCAGGCCAAGAGGGCCCTGTGGAATTAATCCAGCTGAAGGGCCCTCATTTTGGTGGTCTTTACACCAACCAGCTCAGTTCCTAGACCTGCCTTCCTCCACAGATACTGTTTGCACAAGGCGGTGCAGGTGAGGAAAGCGCTAAACCACAAACAAACAATGAAGGGACAGAAGGGAGGAAGGACTGATGTACAGTAACAGGTGAACTGATTTACTAGGAATTGCAAGAAATATCCCTCCCCACTCCAAAAAAGAAAAGCCTAGCTGTGTATTATTCTGACCTAGCAATGTCAAAGGGAAAAGCAATCCCCAAAGAGTAAAATTATGAAATGTCACAATCTTTCTAACTTGCTGCCCTTGATTGATAGCTTTAATTTGTTACACAGCTTGCAAAGGCACATACTGTCCATAACCAGCAGTATACAAAACACGCTGAGACTCCCGTGTTCCCACATTCCTAGTTCCCCTCTGTTTAAAGGCTGAAAAGGGTAACTCCACCTGGATTTACACCAGAGCAGTGGGACCAAAAAACCTACAAAAGTAACAAGAAAGTAAGTTTTCAGCAAGTTTCTTACTAACTATTGTCTGATTAACCTAGTTCTGGTGGGAGTACGCTGCATGAAGCATTTGTGAAGCGCTCTGCTCAGCACTGGTGGAAGTCCCCTGTAAAGCTTTGAGCTCCCCTGTGGTCAGCTGCTGAAATACCGATCCAAGCTCTGAAATAGGCACCTCTTACCCGCAGCACAAAAGTGGGAATGCATCAGCAAAACGAGAGATTACTGCCATTCTCAGAGGACTGTCCCGGTTTGAGCTAAACTTCCTGGTTTGGGCTGAAACCTCCTTATTTTGAGTTCTGGACGAATGGGAATTATTCCCTGCAAGTGTGATGACCCCGCATTTAATTGGTTAGAAGAGGGTCAGGTGCACTGTTACGTGTTAAGGTTATAAAGCAGCACGCAGGGAGGAACCTCCCTCTCTCGACTTCCAGCCCTGCAGCAGGGACCACCCCCTCCGGATTGCTGACTGCTGAAACCAGGCC
>NW_010415424.1:0-299 GCF_000710305.1 Buceros rhinoceros silvestris
TCAGGGTTAAAAAGAGAGCAGACCTGCAAAACAAGCCCATCTGTGCTTCAAACAGGACTGTAACTCTGGTCCCTCCGCTTTTGAGACCCTTTTAAACTGCTTTCAAACCAACCTTCGTTGGCTCTTCGCTGTTGAGTCGCCCATCAAAGTCAGGCTGTTGCTGGGAAATCTGCTCTTCCTCGGTTGCTCAATCCCTTGTGGAGCAATTTTGGGAGGAGGGGGTTGGTCACTCCGGACTAAACCGGTGTGTGCACCCACAGCGGTGGCTGGGGGGGGTTGTTTCTGGAGGGCATGCACCG
>NW_010415424.1:515-1078 GCF_000710305.1 Buceros rhinoceros silvestris
CTCATGAAATGATCCCGCTCTGCCTGGGTGTCTGCGGAGAGCGGCGGTGGGGAGGGAAAGTTGCCTTCCGGTCTCTGGGTGGGGACTGAAGCGCACGCGGCTGTTTCCCGGGTGCTGAAGGGCTCTCCCTGTCTTTTCACGCCCGGCAGCGCTGCACGCCCGCTGCTACTCTCACGGGTCACAAGAATCAGATGAAGAATTTGACGCTCGCTGGGTGACATATTTCAACAAGCCAGATATCGACGCCTGGGAGCTCAGGAAAGGTAAGTCGAGTGACCGGGGAGCGTGGCGTGGACTCGGAACAGCTGCTTTGGGGCCAGAGAGAACAGCTGGGTTTTACTCGGCTCCTGGAGAGCAGAAACGGTGAAAAGCGGGAGTTTGGGTCTCCACTTGTTCCTCGCCTGGATTGCCAGCTCATGTTCAGCTAGCCCAGTAGTGAGCGACAGCGAGAGGGAGAAGAGCGAGGGAAAACCTCTGGCCGTGTGTGTGTGTATGTGTGTCCCCAAACCCACAGTGAACGTTGTCACCAGCTGCTGACGGCAGCCGGGCTGTGGGGCAATGTT
>NW_010415424.1:1543-2439 GCF_000710305.1 Buceros rhinoceros silvestris
CTGGGCGGAGGGCTCTGCTGCGCGCTGCCACGCGCTCCCGCTCCGCAGTCCCCAGTCTCTTTGCCCTCGTTTGAAGGAGCTCGGTCCCGCCCCGGCTGGTGTAACCCCTGTTGAAATAACCCCCTTCCTGTTGGTTAGGACAAGGCAGGACCTCACAAGGAAATCTACCCGTACGTCATCCAGGAACTTAGACCGACTCTGAGCGAACTGGGAATCTCCACTCCAGAGGAACTGGGCCTGGACAAAGCATAAACCTCACTGGTAAGAGGTGCCCCTTGCCTCCAGGAGAGCCGATGGGCGCGCGCAACGTCCTCCAGCCCCGGCAGGTGGTGCCGGCAGCGGCGCCGTCTCGCTGCTCGGTTTCCCGGGGAGACGGCCGGTGTCATCATCTTTTTTTAATATTGTGCTCGGAACAGAGCTCTCGGGTGTCAGGCCGCAAATAGCGCTTGGTTTGGGAGCTGCCAGCCCCTGCCCTGGGGTACGAGGGGTGCTGAGCCAGCCGTGCCGGCAGTGGTTAAGCTGGGCTTGGAGAGCCAGGCCAGCGGTGGAAATCACTCACCAAGACGCCGTGAGGAGCTTTGCGGAGATACTGGGCTGCCGGTTTAACGGCTTTTCGTTCTTTTCTGTTCCAGGGGCATTACTAGAGCGTTTTGCTGACGTTACCGGGTTGTCCACAGTCGCCTGGAGACGCAAATGTTAAAATATTACGTTACTTGGAGCAACTTCTTCCTTTATTGAGTCGCAGTGAATGTGACGGGAAGTTGGACCTAATAAAGGAAAAAATGGTTTGACTGATGCGGTGGCGGTGGCTCGTGCGATTGTTGCTGTCTCCTTTTAGGGGGGAAAGGAAGACCCCAGCTGTGAATGTGCTCCCCTGGGAGAGCGCGAGAGCCGAC
>NW_010415425.1:0-294 GCF_000710305.1 Buceros rhinoceros silvestris
GGGAGCTGCGCCGGGAGCAGGGCAGCGCGGCAGGAGGAGTCAGACGTCCCCGCAGGGCACGCCGGAGGGAAGCAGGGCCCTGTGGACGGTGATAAAAGGGGATCTGTGCGGGTTTGGGGCACAAACTGCGTTTGGAGCCTGGCTTCCGTCTTTTCATCGCACCTCACCATCCCGGGCAGCTTGTTTGTGCGTGTGAGTGACTGTGTGCAGACGTACAAACCGCGGTGTAGAGCAAGGGACCACAGGACGGCGGCTCCGCGCTGCAGAGCTGTGCTCCGGCAGCAGATGCTGCAG
>NW_010415425.1:526-878 GCF_000710305.1 Buceros rhinoceros silvestris
CTCTTTTTAGGGCAGGGAATGCGTTGCACCGCCGTGTACCCACGCCCTCGCGGAATGGATGTCGGTTCTGACCTTAAAGTACCACTTGAAACTAATAATGACCATGTAAAACGTCTTCTCTTCCTGGTTTAATGAAGCCTGAATTGTAGCGCTTCATTTTGCTGATTACATGGCAAAATAGGCAATTTCAAGTGGTCTGATTTTACCATTAGAACGGAGAATAATGCACATTTCATAATGTACTCTGTATATGTATGACTTAATTTACAAAATATCCTACATGCTGAAACATAGTGTCAATCATTCCAAAGCACACTTACAATAATAATAATTAAAAAAAAAAGTTCTTTTT
>NW_010415425.1:1093-3071 GCF_000710305.1 Buceros rhinoceros silvestris
TACTAGGAAGATGATCATGAAAAATTCCTTGATTCTAGGGTTTCGGATTCTCAAGACTACCAAACTTTTAGACCGTTAAAACAAACCAGCTACACATGTAAAGAAATATCAAAAAGTTTGATGTAAATTTTGCTAGCAAAATACCACTGAAGAGGATATGGTCAGAATTATTAAAAATATATATATATATAAACAAAAATGCCTTCAAATTTACATCTTAAGTACATAATGTTGGTATTTATTATACTCTTTCTTACATCTTTAACAACAAAACAGGAGTGGAAACTTATGATGGGAGGTAGTTTTCTTTGTGCTTTGAGTTCATGTTTGTACTTGTAGGTAACAGCATAAATGTGTCCAAAAATTATACCCGTTTATTGAGGCATTCCCGTGAGCTTCCTGATCTAGCTGAAGACGTCGTTCATTGCAGAGTGGGTGGACTAGGTGGCCTTTGAAGATCCCTTCCAACCCAAACCATTCTATGATTCTATTCTGTGTTTTTCAAACTCCTGGTGATTTGTGTCCTGTGAGACCCTCTGAGGGTGACTGTATAGGCTGGTCTTCATGACAAGTGCATTTGAGCTACATTAATTAAAATTGATGGTAGCTGCCCTCTCACTGCAATGCAGACACAGTAGGGTGACTCTCAGGAGTCCGTGATAACTCGTGCTAAAGCCTGTTTTTGACAAGCCAGCCACCATGCCTTAAAACATCACAACTCACAGCACAGTTTTAAGTGCATCCAGGACACATATCTCAAGTATTTACTTTGAAATAATTCTGCAACAAACCTACAGCATGCCTCGACAGATGCATGACCGAGTCGGAGCTGGACTGACACTCAAGAGGACATTTGGGTTTCTGACCTTAGCAACAATTTCCTGTAGCTTGGAAACAGCCACTTAAAACTCCCTGTGATTTATATTCATGAGTATTGCTTTATATTCAACACTGTTGCTGTCCTGCAATAGTGTTAGGACTGCCACGGCTATAAATGATGCATGCGCTCATGTCATAGAGCGATCCTCTAGAAAAGGTGGAGCTTTTGAAGTGCGATCACTTTTCAATGCTCTGGAAAACCCTTCTGCTACTAAGAGCCAAAAACTACAGCCACAGAAGAAAAAAAAAATCACCTTAAATAAATAAATCTCCATTAACAGCAGGGACCAGCCAGACCAAGAAGGTTTCAGATCATTGCAAAGTTTGTTATTTATGTCCCTGAATATCTGACTTTGTTCAGGAGACACCCGTACTTTGTGGCAAATAAGCAGAATCACCTGTTTCACCAGCTGCATAAAGGAGAAGTTCGCATCTGTGGGGTGTGTTCGTGTGCATGTGGAAAGAGTTACTTGAGAAGAAATATTTGCTCATTTATTGAAGGTCACAACTGCCCGCGGGCAGTTAATTTAATGCATGCAGTAAGCTGCAGTGGCATCAAAATGATAAGCCATCGTTTCCTGAGTGTAAGGATTTATGGGCTACTGCAGAGATAAAAATAGATAGAGCAAAATCTTATCATAATATCACCCAGAGGATGTAAGCAATTTGGGGCGGGGACCATGACAGACATGTCTTCTGGAAAGAACCAGTCTTCTGAAAATGAACCTTGTGGACACTGGAAGGTAACGACAAGAAGAATGGATAAAGGAAAGCCTGAGATGAGAGTTGGGAGGTTGAAGTGCTCCTTCTCACCACGCTGTTGTAAGGACGAGCATCACTAGGTGGCACTCCGCCACCACGGTGGTTCGATAAACTGCCCCCTGAACAATAGCTGTTTTCAGCCCTGACAAGCTTTTCTGTGTCACGAATATTAATTAACACATGGAGACATAATGGCTCGGTGGACATGTGTTCATGGATGAGGTCCTCTATTTGCACGCAGTTCCGCTCAATTTACCCAGACAATTTCATTAATGGGAGATTACTGAAGAAAGCAAAATTCGTCTAAGAAATTACTAATGTGAAAATATTATTTTAT
>NW_010415426.1:0-311 GCF_000710305.1 Buceros rhinoceros silvestris
AAGAGGCTTGAAAAGCAGCTGCAGGTCTCCTTCTCCCCTGCATCCCCCATCCCCTCTGCCAGGTCGGTCGCTGGGATGGGTGTATGAACAGGGACGAGCAGAGCAGGGTGCTGGCCTGAGCTCCTGAGGAAGAAAAACGAGCTCATCTTCTTTGTTTCTCACTCGTGTTCATCAGGGGCCAGGCCCTGCAGCAGCAGACCGTACGAGCCTTGAGCAAAGGAAATGGCAAACTCAGGGTTCAAGCCTGAGGTGAGAAAGAAGCACCCAAAGAATCGGTGAACACGACACTGGCAGACGGTGGGGCAGGGGAC
>NW_010415426.1:431-858 GCF_000710305.1 Buceros rhinoceros silvestris
GCGAGAGGGGGGGGCAGGGCCAAGCCACTGGCTGGCCGTCTCTGTTTCTCTCCGTGGCTGCGGGTTGCTGATGTAGCAGCTTTAGGGCTCATCGGACTCGTCCAAAGGCTGTTCTTGTCCAAAGCCCTGTTCTGCTGAAAATCGCCGCCGAGGGATGACATCTGACTGGGTGCCAGCGAGCTGCACCCACAGGCAGGTCGCCTCTGGCAGGTGGCACCCTGGGCATTGCCCAGCTCTCGCGCTGCGTCGAGTGTTGCCTGTCCTGGGGCAGCCCGCACCGGGCACAGCGAGCGGGGTCGCCCCGCGTGCGAGTGAGACGGGACGGGGCGCTACCGATTCTTGCACAGAATGATTTTGGTATCAGAGATTTTGGAACCAGGGTTTACACACGTCCTTGGCATCCGCACGCCCTGTTGTGGAGGAACAA
>NW_010415427.1:0-312 GCF_000710305.1 Buceros rhinoceros silvestris
AAGGGACAAAGGCCTCAAAAGTCATCTCTGGAATACAGCAGTAGCCGGGATAGCCAGGTGGCATTGATTTGAAGTCACAAGTGTCCTTTTAATGTCTGCAAACTCTTAGAACTCACAAAGGATCGTTGTGTTACAGATACACTGATTTGCCACTGCTGCGGACACAACTCGGGGAAACAACGCAAACAATCTCAGACCACCAGAGAAACTCCTCTGGGAAACTCTTCACATGCATCGCAGCCTCTTGTCTGTATGCAGGGTTCAATTCTTTGAACTAAAAAAAAGGGTGGGCGGGGTGGAAAGCCACTTTTG
>NW_010415427.1:447-788 GCF_000710305.1 Buceros rhinoceros silvestris
GGGCGGGGTGGAAAGCCACTTTTGTCTCTTTAAGACATACCCAAAAGTAAACCATGGCAATTTAGAGGTGGCTGTACATCCCTGGCGGCCTTCGTGCGTCTGTTATCCTGCGAAAGGCTTATCCTGCGGATTACTGCCGCCCAAGTGCCGCAGGTCTCTGTCGGTGCCCGCCTGGAAAGCCACCGTGCAGAAGACCCCCAGACACTCATGAGCTGGGAAGTGACAGATACGCTTCAGTTTATGGTTTTGGTTTTCAAACGTGCGGTTCCTGTTGAAGGTTTCCTTTTAAACATTCAGAGTGACACCGCCTCTTCCCCGCAGGTGCCGGGCGCACCCTCACC
>NW_010415428.1:0-3562 GCF_000710305.1 Buceros rhinoceros silvestris
GGACGGTGACAGCGAAGTCCTTGGGTCGTAGCATAGGCTTTATTTGTCTCAAGACAGGCAAATCCAATCCTTATCATGTAATAGTTTTATCTTTTAAAATAAAAAGCACAACACATTCACCTAATTTTGTTTAGATTGACTAAATTCAGGGTTATACTGATAAAAGATTTTTTTCCTACTAAAAATTATTTATAATAGATTCATACAAAATATATGACATTTTGGCAATGAGAGATTCAAAAATCTGGTTATCTGTAGAAAAATAGATCTGTAAGAGAAGACATTCTAAAAGTTCCTAAAAAATGTCTTGGTTCATAAAATGGAAGAAAATTTTTAGGGGAGAAACTACTTCAGGTTTTTTGGGTTAGTTTGTTTGTTTGTTTGGGTTTTTTTAGTCATTGGAGACAGATTATTGAACATTTAAAGCTGGAAGGTAATATGGGTAAGAGTAATCACCAAAATAAACACTACTATGCTAGAAAGGGTGGGAGCAGCAAAATAAAATGAATGAACTAATGGCAAAATATCCGATTGCTAAGGAATGCTAGAAGGCATACTGAAATAAAGTAATGGCTAAATAATGAGCTCTTTAATGACTTAAAAGGTATTTTAAAATAAATCATAAAAAACTGAAAACATAGACATGATTGAAGATTACTGTAAAGGAATAGGTGAAGCATGTAAGGATTGTATCAGAAAGAAAAAACCATGAAATCACTTGTAGCTACACAGGGACATAAAAAAGGAAAAAGTAAGTTTCAGTGTAAAAGTAAGTAAGACTGGAGTAAGTATACTCCAGTCAGAGTAAAAACAAGACAGTGAAGAGAACAGTTCCATATAGAGAAATACAGAAAGGATAGAGGAGGAGGCAGGATTGTGTGATATGTAGAGAGCAGCTTGAGTGAACGGAGGTTACCTAGCAGATTGCTCAGTTGTGTCAAAACCAAATTCTTAACACCGTTGCTAAATATGGCATCAACAATTGATGCCCTTCTGGAATTACTGCTTGCAAATAGCCAAGAGCTGTTTGGAGATGTGGTTGTCAACAGCAGCACTGGCTGCAGTGATCCTAAACTTTCAGAGGTTAAGATCTTAAGAGCACGAGAAAGACGAGTAAAGGAATAAAGACTATGGACTTCAGAAGAGCAGACTTCAGCTTGTTCAGGGAATTGTTAGGACTGATCAAAAGGGAGTCTGTCTTGGAGAGCAAAAAGAACTTCAGAAATGCTGGGAGATTATCACGAACAGCCTTCTCAGAGCACAAGTGTGATCCAACCACCTAAATAGAAAACAGGAGCAGGCATACTAGTAAACCAGCCTTGTTAAACAGCAAGCTGCTAGGACATCTCAAATGCAGGAAAAGAAAGAAGCATGTGAGACAAAGAAAGACAGACAGATATCTGAAGAAAAATGCAAATATACTGCCTGAGCATGGAGAGATGCAGTTAGGAAGGCAAAAGCTCAGCTGGAGCTCAAACTGGCAAGAGATACTTCTGTCTCTACTTTAGTAGCAAAAGGAAGCACGAGACAAAAGACTGCTCTTGAATGGGGATGGCAAGTTAGTTACAAGAGACGAGGTACTCAGTGCTGTGTTCACCTAGGTCTTTAAGGGTACGCTCCTGGTTTTCAATGCCAAGAAGAAACCACAGATAAAATAGTGGCCCACCAACAATAAAGGAGAGTTGAGCTCAGGTCTGTCTGTACAAATGGGACATGTCCCGGTCTATGCGACCTGATGGGATGCGTTTCGGGACAACTGGAATACTTCAGTGCAAAGCATTTTCTTCTGTTTTTGGAAGATCACAGAGATGAGGGAAGGTCCCAGATGACTGGAAAGGGTAAATATTACATCCATCTGCGGGAAAAAGGAAAACACAGAAAAATATAGTCCAGGTAGCCTCATTTCAGTCCCTGGGAAAAATATGGAACTGGTCTACATGTAAGTTCTTTCCACAAACATGAAAGACAAGAAGGAGACTGGAAAAATGTGTATTTACCAAGGCTAAATTGTACTGAACTAACCTGATTGTGTTCTCTGATAAAATGCTTTCCTTTGTGAATGAAGGAGTGCAGTGAACATCCATCTACCTCATATTTTACAAGGTGTTTGACATGATCTCTCTTAACATTCTTCTATAACAAATGTTCTACTTGATTTTTTTTCTTAGCTTTCTTAATATCCACAGTAAAATATTTGCCATTCTGTTACCAGTAGGATTTCATATTATGAACATTATTCTTTATGGGAGAGAATCTATATGAGCCTTCTGTTAGCAAAGTAGAACAGCAGGATGGCCTTTTTATTCTTTTTTTTTTTCTTAATCAAGTAAGCAAATTCCAGTAAAATAAAATAAATTCATTATGTAATATCCATTACATTTTACAGATGGGCAGTACTTGGGATATAAGACGGGCTGCACTGCAATCTTGAGTTATGTATCTGACAAAAAAAAAAGGTTCATTTTTGGGGGATTTTTTCTTTGTTTTTAAACATGTTGCCTCGTAGATGTGTTGTGTATCACAAAATGATGTTTTTCTGCCTTCTAGGCTCCATGATTATTTCATCCTTAGTCTTGTGAAATGCAAGAGTCAGTAGAAACTAACAGCAATGAAAATTTCACAAAAGGTGTTTTCCTTTATTATAAAGCTATGGAAGTATAAAGTTGTATATTAAATAACGAACACCTTTAATATGTGTTTTTTAACATGCTGTTTAGAAAACTCTGTTTTTTAAGATGTGACATTTCTTTCTTGTCTGTATGAGAGAGCTAGCACGAATTTGATGACCTTGAGAGGAGTAACTACTTTAAAATAATTAGTATGCCATATTTGTGCTTCAGTCCATTAATTTTATGGCCTTCACATTAGATATCCAAGAACGCTAATATTTCTAGAGAACCAGATAACAGAGAATTTTTCTTCTCTAACATTCAGGCTCTATCCAGAAGAAACATTAGGAATTACCACAAATATAGTTGCTGCGTATTTAATCTTCTATAAATATTTCATCTGTGTGTTCTGTTGCCTGCTGTTAAAACATATTTTCTTTTATTTTTCTTATGCTTCAATAACATAGTATGGACTTAGGTGAGTATTACAAATAAAACTAGAACCTGTAATGCCCCTAACTAGCCTAAAAAGCTCACCTGTGTTTCTTACTATCGGAGCACAATTTGGAAGGAAAAATCCAATATTTGGAAAATTGGAAATTTTTATTTAATATTAAGATGCTTTCATTTGGAACACTGCAGTCCAAAGTTCATGATGGACTTTCAAAGCACATTATGTTCCATAGTGCATATTTTGTTTGTAATATGGGCAGCATATTGAAATTTTCCACTTTCAGTGGATGACACAATTCAACACTAAACTTTTTCTGTAAGAATAGTAATTTCTTAAAATACACTAACAGAACCACCAGGTAGTTCAGAAATTGCAATATTGTAATCAATTCTTTACTCACCCTTTTGGCTTTATTTGTTAATTCAGTTTATTTGCTTTATTTTAAAACACACTTTACTTTAAAATGTACATATATTCATACAATTATATTTATTATAAT
>NW_010415429.1:0-3755 GCF_000710305.1 Buceros rhinoceros silvestris
GCTGCTCTCCAGCCCTTCATCCCCAGCCTGATACTGGGTGTTGCCCCCACCCAGTGCAGGACCTTGCACTTGGCTTGTTGAACCTCATGAGGTTCACATAGAACCACTTCTCCAGCTTGTCCAGGTGTCCAAAGCACTGCCTCATCCCAAAGAGCCCCTTTTTAAAAAATAGAGATCTTTGAGCATGAAGACTCAGAGAACTTTCAAGGCGGGTGTTTCAAGGGGTACCTGGTTTGTGTGAGATCAGCTGGCAGCTGGGCTTGGTTCTCCAGCTGTTAAATCCCAAGGACAGATGGTCCCGGCGGCACGCAAGCAGGTAACGAAGGGGAGTTTCACTCCATTAAGCAGTCACAGACTGGGCTGAAACCCTCCAGCGTTCTAATAAAGCATTAAAAATTCATGGCATGGCAAAAACCCAAGAGCGATATTTGTTTTGCTAAAGCAAATCTTACACATCGGGTGAAATTACGATCATCAGCAAAAAAATAAGACAGCAAACGTGTATTTTTTTCACAAGAAGCTCCCTGATGGCAGAACTTGCTTCAGTCACTGCCAGTTCCCCCCTTCACGTTTTGGCATCTCCAATCTCCTGCATCCATCATGCTTCTTGCCCTGGTCTCCAACCTGGCACCGCACCCTGTCCTGCATTGCTGTGCTCAATGCAGAACTGGGCCAGCTGGGAATGGCCATCATCTTACTGGTCTTTCCTTCCAGCAGACCATGTCTTCTGTCTGACCTGGCACCAGGCTACACCAAAGGGTGTCGAAGTAGGAGTGAGGCCCTGGGCAGCAGGTTGTTTTTAGCTGATACAAGTTGCTTCTGCTAATATTCATTAAAAATAAAAAAACAGGGGGAGAAAACTGGTGACCAAGCCAGCCCAGAGCTGGAACTGGAGGGCAGAGCTGCAGAGGAACGATAGATCCATAAGATACCTCCTGATTCTCTCCTTGTGCCAAGGACACACCTTGCACTGTGCAAATTTATGCAAATCGAGGATGATGTGACATATCTTTTTGGCTCCTCGTCGTTGCAACCTCAGCAAAATGATGTCCTGTGCTCACAGTGCTGACCTGTGAAACCCTCTGATGTGTTTGAGCCCTGGCAGCTCCAGCTGCCTGGAGAAAAAGAACAAAAATTCATTTCTTTTTTTCTCCTCGGGGAAGTTCTGCTGCTGGATTCGCTCTTGTGGCTCAGACCCATCAGTTACCAAGGCCAGAGGCTGCGTTTGG
The DNA here is from genome assembly GCF_000710305.1 of Buceros rhinoceros silvestris. Taxonomy (NCBI): domain Eukaryota; kingdom Metazoa; phylum Chordata; class Aves; order Bucerotiformes; family Bucerotidae; genus Buceros; species Buceros rhinoceros. The sequence continues at coordinate 1,230 of NW_010415429.1, forward strand.
CTGGTTGGTGTGCTTCCACCTTGGGTGGATGGACTTGTTACCTCTGACTTCTTCCTCTGCTTCATCAGTGCCAATAGCATCTGCTGCACCCACCTATTTTCCTTGCTTTGCAGAAAAATCCCATCCCTATCGCTGATAGGGGATCACTTTATGCTGCAAAGGGCATCTCCTGAACTTGGGGTGATGTGCTGTGCACTGGAAGAATCCAAGAAGAAGAAATCAAGAAGATTTTGACCTGCCAGCCAAATCTGATTAAAGACCAAAACTGTTAAGACTGTGTCTGAGATGTATTCCTCCTTCCTCAGGGCACTTGTGCCCCAATGGACACAGTGCATGGTGGAGACTCCCCATATGGAGCTCAGTGACAGTTTAACTTGACACGATAGGGACTATTTCACTTTTCTTGGAGGACACTCAGTCCTAAGTATCACTCAGCAATTTCAGGGCCTGCTGCAGTCTCAGGTGTTATGTTTCCAGAGACAAGGATATGCCAGGATTCTTCTTACTCTTCCTTCAAGCATCTACCAGAAGAAAAGGAGATGGTTTGCAGTCAGGGGAGGGAACTGACCATCAGGAGGTCTGGACTAAGGGCCAAATCCAGTAAAGGATGAGATACTGCTCTAGCAGGTTTCCCTTCCCTTCCCTTCCCTTCCCTTCCCTTCCCTTCCCTTCCCTTCCCTTCCCTTCCCTTCCCTTCCCTTCCCTTCCCTTCCCTTCCCTTCCCTTCCCTTCCCTTCCCTTCCCTTCCCTTCCCTTCCCTTCCCTTCCCTTCCCTTCCCTTCCCTTCCCTTCCCTTCCCTTCCCTTCCCTTCCCTTCCCTTCCCTTCCCTTCCCTTCCCTTCCCTTCCCTTCCCTTCCCTTCCCTCACTCATGAAACCACTAGCCTTCAGGCTTCTATCACAGCACAGGCTGCAGTGGAGAGAACCAGCCCTGGGTGCCATCAGCATTTAAAATCTGGTGGGATCTGTGGGCAAGCCCTGAGCCCAGGAGGTTGGGGAGGACAGCGAAGGGGCTTCAATCCTGGGCAGTGCAGAGCAGGGAGAGGGAGTCACTGGTGCAGAGCAGCAGAGAAGTGCCAGGGGAATAAAATTTCTCTTGGTGGTGCTGAAACCCCAGCTCTGGAGATCTTTAGCCTGGAGAAAAGGAGGCTCAGGGGAGACCTTCTGGCTCTTGACAACTGCCTGACAGGACGCTGGAGCGAGGTGGGGGTCGGTCTCCTCTGCCCAGGAACAAGTGACAGGACAAGAGGAAACAGCCTCAAGTTGTGCCAGGGAAGGTTGAGGTTGTCCCTGAGGAACCATTTCTTCCTCGCTGGGGTTGTGCAGGGCTGTCCCAGGCTGCCCAGGGCAGTGGTGGAGTCCCCATCCCTGGAGGGGTTGAACAGACATGTCCACAATGTGGTGCTGAGGGACCGGGGTCAGTAGGGACCTGGCAGTGCTGGGGGAACGGTTGGACTCGATCAGTTTAAAGGTCTTTTCCAATGTAAATGATTCTACGAGTCCATGATTTTAAACATCTACTGGCATATTGTCTGAGTTGCTCAAATTATCCATCATTTGAGACTGTACCTATTGGATTTCTCTGGAGAAGCCACCCGCACTTCTTTGTGGTTGTGGCATAGATCCCGCTGGCACTGGGCTGTTGTACATGAGCTTGCAACACTCTCAGCAGCTTCTCATGGGTCTAACAGGGCTCCCACAAACCCAGGGGAAGGCAGGAGAGCTTTCAGCAGGGGAAATGCACCCTGCACCCTGCCAGGGTGGTGGGAACACCGTGAAGCTGGTACTCCTGAGCAGCAGCTGCCGTGGCACTGCTAGGGATCACGCGCCTTGGAGAGGAAGCGCTGAATTCCTTCTGCGAAGGGCTGTTAACAATAGCTTTCAGGAAAAGCCCTGGGTATTTCTGCCCAGCGTTACCACCCAGGAAGGGCAGGGCTCCAAGTCATGCGAGGTGGCCCTGGTTGTAGTCATCATTGCCATGACTACCCACGGGCTGCTGGGAGTGTGGTTTTGCTCCTGAGCTCTGCTTGTTGTTTTAGTAGTCCAGAGGCCACCCTAACCGTGGGATCTCATCATGTTCAGCAGCTAATCGTGTGACTTCCTAGGGACAAGATGCTGTGGATGTCAGCAGACCTCTTGCTGTGTGCAGTGGGACTGCTCTCTGGCTGGGTTTCATGCCAGCAAGGATGATGAGGATGGGCTGTGATGGTGAGCTCTCTGTGATGAGAAGGGGAGCGTGCAGAGAGGAAATGTCCCCTCATTGAGGGCTGGGAAGTAGCATCTCCCTCCTGCTGCTGTCACGGGTGAGCCACACAGCCCAGAGATGCAGCAAAGAGCACAGCTCAACACGTGGAGCGGTGCTAACCACTTCCTGATGTACGTGGAATAGAAATACATCACACACCGCCCGGGTTTAAGGGTGAAATTTTTGTTCTGCTTCTTACCAAAGCCAGGGAGACCAGCCCTTCCCTTCAGTGTGCTGCCCCCTGCCAGCACAGGCTCCCCAGGCTCAGCTCCAGGTTCCGCA
>NW_010415429.1:3826-8164 GCF_000710305.1 Buceros rhinoceros silvestris
TTCAGCAGCAGCTCTGAGCCTCAGGGATCCCTCTCTTTGGTCTTCAAACCCATTCTAGATGCCATGTGGATTTGGGCAGGATTTTAGAAATCCCAGCACAGCTTGCCAAAAGATCTTCACCCCAGCATTGCCACCAGAGATCCTTGTCCCTCTGTTTAATTAAACCAGAAACTCAAGTTTGAAAAATCATCCACGGAGGTTGAAAGCCAGAACTTCACTGCTGTTTCAGCCTGTCCGAGCTATTAATTTCCTGTATTCAGAAAAAAAGGCATAATAAAGTGCATGAGAAGACAACGAATCATGATTAGAAACATCAAGGTACATCCTGAGCAGGGATTTGGGGAACAGTGTCATAATATCAGCAAGGCTTAAAAATTTATTTCAGTCCTGCCGTGTGAAGCCAAACAAGGTGTTCAATGCAGTGGCTGGAAAATGGGTTTTTGTGGAAGACTGGATTATTTTGCTGTTCCCGATACGTGCGGATGAAGGCACCTGGGGGCAATAAACCACGCAGGGACAGGCCTAAGCAAGAGCATCTCTCTGAGAGCAGCAGGACCCCAGTGGGTGCCTTCAGTTGGCACCATGGGGCAAAAATGCGGAAGGTGGCTGAGGGAGGGGTTTAAATGATGTGCAGGCACCTCTCCAGGCAAGAGATTGATTTCTTTTCCCCTGCGGTTGAAGCGGAGGGTGCTAAAGGTCAGTCTCTGCACACCCAGAGCAAACAGGACAGGCTGACTTTGTGTGCTTAGTCAGCACCTGCCCATTCTTGTTGTGTTAGAAACACCGCGTGTCTTTCCTTGTCCAGCGTCGAGCGACGGGGTGGGAGAAAGTAAATGCTGAGGGTCCCCAGCCCAGCTGGGAGCAGGGTTATGGCCAAAGCGAAGGCAGAAGGGAGAGGTGGGGAGCAGCCAGAGGCTGGGGATGCAGGTGGAGAGTGTGGAGGCAGCTATGGGGGCTCCAGGGCACCCGTCCATGTTCTAGAAGAAAGGACCTGCCCACCAAGGTTGCTTGAGTTTGTTTGTCTAACAATGTAGGAGTCAAGTCCGTGGTCCCTGAGGATGGTCTTCCACGTCCACAGGATCTGGCCTTGTTGCTCCTTTCTTTTTACTTTCAGCTCCTGGATTTGATGACTTTTCGGTTCAGCAGTGACAGAGTGACCGAGCAGTTGCCGGCAGAGGCAGACTGGTGAACCAGTGGCCCCAGGTAACCCACGCATGAGGCTGCTCAAGGTTTCTGACGTATTATATCGATCTTTTCAGGTAGCTTTGGAACACTAGGGAGGTTCTGGAGGACTGGAAGACGCTAATAAGTGAGAGTTTTTAAAGCTCCATCAGGCTGTTGTCAGTCCCATTAAAAAAACATTAGACAGAACTTCATTAGTAGGGAATTAAGGGAACATAAAAGAGTTAACATCAGCCAGAATGATTTTAAGGGAAATAGAATCTGTCAGACAAACTCAGTGTCATTTTCCAATGAGATTATGAGCTGCTCACAACCATCTTTGATGCGCTACTGTTGGTACTCCATGATGACTTGATTAATAAATCAGAACAAGACAAACTCAGTGTGATTACGTCAGTGACCAGCAAGAACAAACAAACATCTTGTGAACCAGCTTTCAAGTGGTACAAAGTTTGTGTGGCAGCAAATAATGAGGGCGAGTCCCAGACAGCTCAGCAAGCCAGATGCAAGCAATGAATACTCATGTGAAGGTGACCAAATGCCACGTGTCCAGGGACAAAGGATGTACCTACTGCTACAGAACAGAAAATTTTATCTCAGACAGCAGTGACCTGAAAAGAATTGAAGGTGATGGCGCGTGATGAGCTGGACATCGGCCTAAGGGTGACACTGTGGCCAGTGGGACTGGCTGGTGGTACCTCCATGGTGTTGAAGAGGAGCAGATGGATTCTTGTAACAAGCTTGTGCTTGTTGCTAGAGCCACTGTGCTGTCTGCCTCTGACACCCAAGAAAAATCTTCAAGTATGGTGATTTTTGCAAAAAAAGGGTGAGTAAATTACTGGAAAATGTGCCTTAGAGTGAAAGACTCCAAGAACTCCGTCTGATCAGTGGATCAAAGAAGAGGTTGGTTGATCCCAGACCATACGTGAACACCAAAGACTTGATCACAGCAGCCTTCCAACTCTACCGGGCAAGGGTATCAAAACCACCACTGAGCTTTCTTCCTACAAACACGCTCAGGTTTCACCACAGCTTTAGAAGCCAGTTGATGCATGGAAAATCTGTGGTTGGAGTTCCTCAGAAGGTCCTCCTACATTTGGTACAACAGCCATCTCCCTCCCCATTGGACAGGAATATTTATGAATTTGTGAAATTGCTTTTGGTGCTTTTCTCCCCATGAGAAAAACGTGATGTTTTGGTGGACATTGTCTTCTTGCTGAAGCATTACACTGCGGTGTTGAAAACAGGGGTCCTTGTTCTTTCTACTGTTGCAGGAGAGTGAGACTAAAGTGAGACTTAAGTCGACATCAGAATTTGATGACAGCTTGTTTTCTAGGTTCACATCTCCATGCTCAACCCCCTCGTACCGTAATCGAGTGGACCAAGCAGTGTCTTCATGCCAGAGAAAACTAGACCCTGTTTCTGAGAGTATTTGTGATGCTTTGAGGCTAACTGAGCATCCAGGATTGTACCTGGCACTGGTGTCATTTGGAGCCATTCTCGTCCTATAACAAAACTAACTGAGGGCTGTTATCCGGGATTGCCCCAGTAAGCAGCGGTGCTGGAAGCACCAGCCTTCTGCTGAGGCTGAGCAGCTGGTGGAGGCAGGCACGAAGTGCACAGCACTTCCCCTCAACACGACTCCCGACCCAGCCCCAGGGAGAGGCAGCGACAGGCTGCTGGGCTCAGAAATCGCCCAGCTATTTTTATCCGCTTTCCTTCCACTGCTGACGTGCCTTTTTGCTTCTTGGTCGTCAGAAAGCTTCTACCAGATCTCCATGGTGACTGTCATCGGACGACAGATTTCCTCACCACACATCCAAAGTGACATCCATCTGGCCTCGCATGGCATCGTGTTTGGCAACCATAGGCATGATGTGCAAGAGCTGGTGAACTTCATGGAAACTAATGAAGTTTTTGCACAGCTCTCCTTGCCCCTCCTGTGCTGTTACAATCACAGTGCACTGTGTTTTGGGAAATTCTTTTATTTCCTTCTCCTTCAGAATCACGGAATCACAGAATCATTTTGGTTGGAAAAGACCTTTAAGATCCTCAAGTCCAACCGTTCCTCAGTGCTGTCAGGTCCCCACTGACCCCTGTCCCTCAGCACCACATTGTGGACATGTCTGGTCAACCCCTCCAGGGATGGGGACTCCACCACTGCCCTGGGCAGCCTGGGACAGGGCTTCAGAACTTTTTTGGGGAAGAAATTGTTCCTTAGGGCCAACCTAAACCTTTCCTGGCACAACTTGAGGCCGGTTCCATTTTTTAATTAAGTGATGGTTCAAGGATATTCAGATCAGCAGCCTTCAACCTCAGCAGGCAGCGGTGAGGGAAGCCAGAGGCATGCTCATGCAATTATCATAGTTTATTTATATCTCAGAAGATGAAGCGACAAAAGCAAAGGCAGAACCCTTGGTGGGATGCATAGCCTGGTGCTGCTTCTGCTCTTCATCCCTGCCATGTCTCTGGGAGAGTGTGGGATGTACGTGCAAGGACAGCTCCACCGCACCTGATAACGCATGGCTGGGAACGGGACCCTTCCAGCATTGTTTTCACAACACAAAATAATAACAACCATCTGCTTCCAAAGGAGGGAGCAGCGCCAGGAGCTGCAGTGTTAAACATCCAGGAGACCTTCACGTCCAAGGGTGTTTCTGGGTGGTTTTTGGAGAAAGCCTTGGGTGTCCTTGGGTGAAGATGCCTCTTGGGTTATGCAGCTTGGGCGGGGGGAACACACTGCAGCTCAGCACCTGGTGGGATGTTCTAGGATCAAGCTGAAAGGGGGGTTGGTGTCAGCGGGGAGTTTTCTTTGGGACCACAGTCAATGGTGGTCAGGGTGGGGGGGATGGACATCGTTTACACGGCTGATGGACAGGATGGGGCAGGAGGAGCAGAGGTTTCTCTCATGGGGCAGGGGGATGACAGAGATTCATTCTTGCTGGGACCTCCCCTCATGGTGGGTGGCAACAGCGTCATTGCCATGGGGCTGTGTCCCCTCAGACGGGAGGACCGCCGTGGGGCTGCGTCCCCTCACGGTGGGTGTCACGGCCATGGGGCTGTGTCTCCTCTTGGGAGGAGGACACGGGATTCCTGCCATGGGGCTGTGTTCCCTCAGGGGGTCAGGTCGGCAGCCGCTTCCCTGCGGGCAGTCCT
>NW_010415430.1:0-313 GCF_000710305.1 Buceros rhinoceros silvestris
CCCCCGGCAGCAGCCCAGCCCCTGTTGTGCTGCGACTCCAAACCGCGTGGCATTGAAACACGCCTCGAGGGCTGTGCAGTGGTTTTATTCTGTATTTATTTAAGAAATAAAAAATCTCCTCTTGGTGATTGCTTAGATAACGTCAGCGAGTGGCCAGGAAAGCCTGAAAATGTGAAGGATCAGCTTTTTTCGCAGTGCCCTGTACCTCCCTCTGTTCTCAGGTGCCCGTCGCCAAGTGCTGCAGATGCAGTGAAAATTCTCCTCTCTTTGCGGGAGCTCCGTCATGCTTTGCTGGGTATTGGCTTTTTAAAGG
>NW_010415430.1:477-854 GCF_000710305.1 Buceros rhinoceros silvestris
TAAGCATCTGCTGCAGGCTGAAGTCTTGTGCCCTGGCCGAACAGTTCAGTCACCGAGGCCTCGTAGGTCTGTGGCCTGCCCGGTGGGTATGGCCACGGCTGGCGCAGCGTGATGCGGCACAGCAGGGTTAGAGCCGTGGGGAGAGACTTGGCCGGGTGGTATTTGTGTGTCATGGGGGACCAGATCCCCGCAAGTGGCACCTCTGAAATGCTGCTGATTGAGGAGAATTATGGTGTGTTTTGCATCTTTCTCTTGCTAAGAGCTTTTCTTCCCTCCCTGCTCCAGATAGGTGGGCTCACTTTTCTTCTGTGCAGGTTTTTTCCTCGTCTCGCCCTTTGCAGCTAGCTCTGACTGGCTTTTTTTCAGCTTTCCCTCAC
>NW_010415431.1:0-4936 GCF_000710305.1 Buceros rhinoceros silvestris
GGGAAGCTGCTGTGGGAAAGGGCGAGCACGGGGATGTTTTAACAGGGCTGGGAATAAATCGATGAAAATGGAACGTGTGTAGGATGGTTGTGGGAGACCTTGTAGTGGATGATGTGGGACAGCTTATAGCGGCCTTCCGGTGCTTCGACGGGACAGACAGGGAGGGGCTCTTCAACAGGGAGTGTGGTGCTGGGGCAAGGGGTAACGGTTTTAAACCAAAAGAGGGTGGATTTGGACTAGATTTGAGGAAGAAATTCTCCCCTGTGAGGGTGCTGAGGCACTGGCCCGGGCTGCCCAGCGAGGCTGGGGATGGGTAATGGCTTTAAACTGAAAGAGGGTGGATTTATATTAGATGTGAGGAAGAATTTCTCCCCTGTGAGGGTGCTGAGGCACTGGCCCAGGCTGCCCAGAGAGGCTGTGGATGCCCCATCCCTGGCAGTGCTCAAGGCCAGGCTGGACGGGGCTCGGAGCACCCTGCTCTGGTGGAAGGTGTCCCTGCCCGTGGCAGGGGGTGGAACTGGGTGGTCTTTAATGTCCCTTCCAGCCCAACCCATCCTGTGACCCTGTGACTGTGGTAACTCCTGGCTGCTGCTCGCTGGCCGGTGGCCTCCCTGCATGGGCAGGTCCATCTGCAGCTCCTTGCTGCCCTGATACTTTATGAGAGGTGCTACCATGAGGATAGAAGCCAGTCCTGTTCTTTCTCCTCACTAGAGCTCACTCCTCTTTTTATACTTGACAGTCTGCAGCTTACAAACAGTAATAGCCAGGGTTTCATTAAGTTTGCCAATTAATTCCTTATGTAGCTCCTGGGCCAGCTGCTTGCTCTCTACATGTAGAGTGCCCCCACTTCCTCCTCAGCTCCTCCGGCGTGGTACCGCATCAGGAATGGGCTTCTGGTCTCCTCTGGTAGCGTGGCATTGACAGAGCGTTGGTCTTCACATGCTGCTGCCTTTGGAGGGAGGTCCACAGGGAGAGGGGGCTGCTGCAGGAGGGTCCCGCATGCCCTCACACGGAGCTTTCAACTGGGAGCCAGCAGGTGAGCAGGGGCAGCCGTAACTAGCCAGCACAACCCCGACCTTTCCCCAGGCTCAATTACACTAAGAGAGGGTTTTGCAACCAGAAAATCTGGACATTTGCAAGGAACTGCAAAGTGTGTTTGATAAATACATGCTGGGTTTCATCAAAAAGAAAAACACTGAGAATATTTCACCTTTTACCTTACCCACCTCACTAAAAACCTCAGTCTTAGCAGTGATGACTTCTGGGTGCCTCTTGCTGCTTCTTCATAGATTGTCCTGACAAGCTGATCAGTGCTGGAACAGAGTTTATTTTTTCCCACAAGGAAATCGTGGTGTCCTAGGTTGACAGTACAGAGAATCTGCATATCTTCCCCGCACGAAAGCAGCCCTACGTTCGGAAATATTCCTGACTCTTGTCATATCTGCTAACCAAATTGCTCCGACCTTGGATGTGAGGGCGCAGCGTTGCTTCGGCGTCTGCAGAACAACACCCTCAGAGAAAATGTTCCCAGCGTGCAGTCAGCTTGATTCAGCGAGGGTTGGAAGCAAAACAGATGATCCCACGCATACAGTTAGGCTCAGTTTGCTAATATCTTTATGTCTCTTACTAGCCTAATTCTGCCAGCGAATCGTGCCCTACATCTGCTGCCAAAGTTGAATGCAAACACCAAAAAGCTGCGCCTTAGGTGCCAAACTGCAAAACACGTTTCGCTGTTCTCTCTGTGCCAAGTTTCTGAAGTCCAGAAGCAGTTATTATCTAGGAGCTGTTGAAACTCCTTGAAGTATGGTTTTTCTGTGAAATGCCTAACATGTTAAGGCTGAAAATAAGCAGTGCCCCACTTGTTTTGAGTATTAGACATGGTCCCACTTTATGGCTGGCGTAAGGAAAAAAATGCATCATTTTATTTGTCGTATACTTATGTGTCTTCAACAGCCCGCCTGGCCATGGGCCAAGGGCAGAATTGAGGATTAAACAGCACATACCACAGGAGGAAAATACACATGATATCTGAAAGATGAAATTCATCTGAGAAATGAAAGAATGTGAAAGACCACCGAGATAACTGCTGAGGATAACTGCTGAGGATAACTGCTGAATCTCCTGTCTGAGATGCAGAGTTTCAACAACAAACAACCAACCCTCAAGCAAGAAAGGGCTTGGGTTTGTTTGGATTCTGCAAGGCCTGAAAGAAGAAGAATAAAGGCTTCTGTGCTCAGATACAGATGTAATAAGAATAGAAACGACATGTCAATGTATTTTTTAAAGCTGTATAGGCTGTTTTGGGGATTAGGAAATGATGAGTATCAAATAACTCTTAACAGGAACCTAGTTACTCAACACTCGAGGGAAGAGTGACTTCACACACCCACTTGATGACAGTTTCATACAGGATCGGTGCAGTCCTGCTGGAACTCACTTTCTTCCCTCCTTTGTTTCTGGCACTGAAGACACAGGAGACACCATTTTCCTTCTTTAATTGCTAGGAAGTCAGAATTTTAAATCGTTCACATTGTGCACAGAGGCAGCTGTGGCTGTAGGTCTTGGAGCAGTTGCTTCAATGTAGTATTTCCTGTGATTTAAAAATAAGAAAGCAGAAGCTTAATGTGCACTATTTAGTTACCTGTAGATACCCGAAAGACTCCACATGACAGTAACCGAAACATGAAAAACAGAAGACATGAAACATTCGCATTTTACAGTAATTTGCCCCGCAGAAAAGAAGAAAATCCTGACCTACTTGAGGAAAGAGGGTTATTATATTCATTCTGCTTATCCAGAAGATGCAATTTGACATGTGAGTAAACCATCAGGTTATAAGAAGGAACAAGTTAAGTCATGCCAGTCGTTAGGAGTAACTCTGCGGCTCTGTCTCCGGCAGAAATGCTCACTGAAGTCGTTGGGAATTAGGCATGTGAAGAGACCGAGGAATTGCATCCCGGTTATTGTGGTTGTTTAGAGGTGGGGCCAATACAAGGCAATTACAGCCTTGGCCTCCTCAATCGCTTTGGCTGCACACGCGCCGTGTGCTCCCGGGATTAACGTGCTGCTCGTAGGAGCTGCTGAAGGCGCTAGTGCAACAGTAGGGTTGCAGGACCCTTTCTTGAGTTCCACGCGGTCTTAGTCTGCTGCAGCAAGGGTCCAAAGCGCCTCGATAACCGGTGTTCAGGCACGAGGCACCAGCGCTCAATTCTTCAGTGACATGGTTGGAACTAGATGATGTTGAAGGTCCCTTCCAGCCCAAACCATTCTGTGATTCCACAGTAGTTTCTTACTCCGTTCAGAGGAAGAGTTCCTCACCTCAGAGCAAGAGCCAGGCCAGGCAGCGGATTGGGTGTGGAGTCCATCCACAACATGAGGCTCAAGGTGCAAGTTCATGATTAGCCAATACAAGTCCACAGCGCTGGCAGAAAGACAGTCCCACCTCTCTTCCCATCTCTAGGAAAGCCTCAAGTCTTCACCCTTTCTCATTGAAACTGCTGCCACTGAGTCAGAAAAAAAAAAATACGCTTCTCTGAGCAGATTTTATGTCAAACCATGGAGAACTCAACCTACAGTCCCAGTCTGACCGCTGTCTCAGTGCTTCAGGCCAAACAGCTTCCCATGAGGAAATGGCCTCAAGTTGCACCAGGGGAGGTTTAGGTTGGACCTGAGGAACAATTTCTTCCCCATTGGGGTTGTCCAGGGCTGTCCCAGGCTGCCCAGGGCGGTGGTGGAGTCCCCATCCCTGCAGGGGTTTCCCAGCGGTGTCGAGGTGGTGCTGAGGGACAGGGGGCAGTGGGGACCTGGCAGTGCTGGGGGAACGGTTGGACTCGATGAGCTTAAAGGTCTTTTCCCACCAAAACCATTTTGTGATTCCATGGTTCTATGATTCTAATACCGAACTGAGACAGGGGTCAGAGCTTGCTGTGGCTGATGTCTCCTGTTTGAAAACATGTCTGGCAAAGACCTGACAAGGTGCTGAAGGTGCTCTATTACTACGGTGATAAGGTACCAGTGGACAGGTGGGTGAGTTCAAGAATCTTCCACTTGTACGCTTCAACCTTTCATTTTCATCCATGAGAGTTGAAGCTCATGCAGAGTTTTGACAGTGCCTTATATAGAAAAATAGTTTTCCGTGGGCCGTGTCCGTGTTATTCTGGTTATTTCCTGCAGCAGAATTCTGCTCGAAGACATTTCTTGCAGGAGAAGAAACTTCAGCCTTTCCTGCAGCACAGCCAGAATCTTTTACAGCGCAGTGAGTCAGAACAGAGGAGCGACAAATTGCACCGCATGTGAAGCATATCTGCCTCTCTAGCTCCGTTAGAGGTTTCTTTTTTAGCTCTGATCTTTCAAGATGGTTTGGCAAAGCAGAGCACGACCCCCTTGCGGTGGTGCTGTTGATTGGGTGGGTGTCAGCTCACGGCACCACGCACAACCCTCCGAGCCAATGTTCCTGTGGCAGCATAAACCGTGAGCTGTAGGTAATACTTACCCTCCCCAATCTGGATGTGCACAAAGATTTCAGTGAGGTTCTCTTTGTTAGGTGATGGCGTGGATAACTGATTTAGAGAACCAAAATAGTTTAAGTTACTCTGTTAGGCATCGTTTCCAATGTTTGAACTTCCAGTCAGTTCTTTTCCTTTGCGGTTTATTGATGCCTACGACCAGAGCCTTCCGCAAAGGAGATGAGACATTTTATTTGTGGCTGAAACCCAGACTTGAAGGTGAATTATAAGCTCTTCTATTTCCTGAACTTGTAGTTAATGCAGTGAAAGAGCCTTTCCACATACGTTTCCACATACATTTCTGGTGACCATCACATTCCGTGAGCATCACCCTACCGAGAAGACACAAATTAGAGAGAGTTTGGGAAAACCACCTCTCAGCTGTACCAGGACAATTAAAAGAGCTGTACATCTTCGGGTTGAGATCTTTC
>NW_010415431.1:5036-11992 GCF_000710305.1 Buceros rhinoceros silvestris
AGTCCTGACATGCAACTCTGTCACTAGCGTATCTGCAATCCCAGCAGCAACACGATCCCAGTGTGAGAGCCACGAGAGCAGAAAGCGGGCAGCAGTCTGAGACTCCGCAGGACCCTGATGAATGGTGTAAAAGGCAACAACTTTACTGCTCTGCAGGCTTTCAAACTCTGACCCAGATGGCAGCTATAACTGTCACGGGAGTGCAGGGAAAATGGACATAAATACACCGAACTGTGAATAAGAATAAATCTCTTGTCACTTTGGTTAATCTCAGGGTTGAGCACTGAACATCTGGATACACTTTATCTCAGGAGCTGTGAAACCTCTCCAGATCCTGCCACGGCGCGTCCCCACCGGCCCTGCTCTTCAAGTGACTGACATCACCACAACAGAGGTAGCTAACCCTGCTACACGGTGAGCACTCGGCTGCCCAGGGTGCTGTCCTCCCCAGCTGAAGGACTTGCATAACTCCTTGACCAAGTCAGACTTTAACTCGGCGTCATTGCAGTGAAAGATTATTAAGTGGCATCATCTGCCACTCAGGACCTCAGATGACGTGCTGTTGGTTCCTGAACTTCCCCAGGCAGGACTTTAGACTTAGGTTTTCTGGAATATCAGCTAGTTCAGAAAACTACAGTTTTTCTCGAGACATGTTAGGACAAAAGGAGGCTGCTTTAAAGACCAGTGTTCTAAACCAATTTCCTTTACAATAATTGCTTTTAAAAATCACACAACTCGTGGTATCAGAAAAGTGGAGAACGCGGTGCCAGGAGAGAGGAAGATCTTCAGAGAGCAGGAAGATCTCCACAGAAATCACCTCCTGGTAAGCTATGGAATGGCTTTTCCACAGAAGGGACAAAGAAACTCCTAAAGCATTTAACCCATCCTTTGCTCTCTGCAGCTTGTTTATCTTTGCTCTCCTGTAGCAATTTCAGTGAAGCGCAGCATTTCCTGAGCTCACCGATAGCTGTGACTGTCCCTGTAGCTCAGTGGAAGGGACCGAAGGATGAGAAAAGCCGTCAGCGGTATCGGCTGCCCACCAGCACTGCCCAGGAGGTGTCGGCGCAGCCGTTGGGTGTTGGGACATCATCACGGAACTGACCTAACCTGAGGGGACACGGTTTCAACTCAGCTGACTCTCCGTTTGTTGTGTCAGGTGCTTAGAGATCCACCGACACAAACCCCAACGTCTTTTAAGGTTTCCGTTTTGCAAAACATCTCTCTCTCCGTATATTCTCTTTGTTTCTAAAAAGTGAATGTTTAAGGCTGCTTTCTTTAAACAACAGCAGTAAAATTACTCCCATGATCAAAGCTACTATAACGAATCAGCATGTGGAAAGGAGTAAAATCTTTCTTTTGTATTGATCTTGTACGCAGATCAGGCGCCTTTGAAGTGTTTTCAGTGTGTCAGAGACTGCTCGGTGGAAAAGCAGGAAGCTTGACTACTACTGAAATCCCTCGGCTGTGCTACAACCCCAGGGAATGCCCTGTTTTTAATTACACTTTTCATGTGGCATTACACAGAACATAGAAAATGAGACGATCAGCTTGTGGAAGAAGCCAGCTTGAGAACTGTTCAGTGTTTGAAGAGGAAAATCTAAGAGAAATTGGGTTCCACATTTGCGCTGCAGTGGTAAGCAAAGGTCGTGAGTGCGGCTACAACCGCAAACCAGCTCGTGCCGATAAAACGGCAAAGATGCCAACTCAGGGGCTGAGGCAGACCTGTAACGTGCAGCTGGTAAATTAGTTGCACTCACCTTTATCTTCCCAGAATCTTCTTCCTGACGACACTTCCAGAAGCAGGGCCTGGAACATGAGTTTTCCCTGTCCAGGGCTGTACAGACCTGTTCAAGGTGACTTCAGCTGATACTGGAAAACACAAAATCATGATGCAAGAATCCTGTTATCAATTTCTCTTTGGGAACATCTCACCCACCAGGTATTTTGCTAGATGGCTCATCTGCCTGTGAGTCGTGAAGCTGCAGAGAATCAGACTTTGGTCTCATTCCTTACCGGTGGATGGGACCGAAGGAACGCTGCTCAATCATTCCCGAGTCACCTGAGCGCTTAGTGGGCAATGAGGCATTTAATAGATCAGCTGTTAGGTTTTGCGAGGCCTTTGATAAACACATGGGTCCCCCAGCTTCCAGTGCGGGCAGACCGCCTGCTTTGCACGTACCTGCGGTTGTACCGTCCGTCACAGAAAATGACATCGCATTTGATCTCCCTGTCTTTCAAAGGGACTCACCCTGCTTCACGGGTCAGAAATGCTGCTGCCTGGAATCCAACCCACAGCAACTCATTTTGAAACATTTGGGACATTTCCTGCTTCCTAGCCAACACCTTCAGGGGTTAGAGTGAGCAGTTACGGTCCCAGGGCAGCTGTCTGGGTGATAGAGACACCGTGTTTGTGTCGCCTGTGCATCAGCCCTTCCACGCAGCACAGGGGTGTCTTTGGGGGTGTGGACAGCCAAGAGGACATCTGCCAGGAGGCGTTGGGATGGACCTCTCACCGTAAATACAACCTGTGCTGCCACCAGGAGGTGGGACTGACACGTTCCACGCTGACAGCAAATATCAGCGGTCGTGTCTCTTCTGAAGGAACCGTTCTGCCAGAAGCAGGGAGCAGTAGAAGGCGTCTGAGCTCCCTCTCTGCCTGCTCCTTTTCTTGGATCATCCCCAGCTCTCTCTTGGTCCTGCCTAGTGTCAGTAAGGAGAAACCCACAGGTGGAGACCAGGGGATTCTATCCTCAGCTCAGGAACCTGCGTGTAGGTATCACGTAGCTTATTATAGACTTTCTAGCAAATATTAACAATGATGGAGCGGGGGGAGAGATCGCTAGGAAGGAAATAAACTTGACTTTCTTTTTTTTTTTATTACACAACAAATCCTACTGGTTTTCTTCATGAAGGATTCTTGGTCCCTCACATTTCAATGACTGTGTTTTATCCTTTTTTCCTCCGTTATTGAATCACTCTGCATATTCTTCAGACTTTGCAGACCCAGCTGGGTGAGTTTCCCTGTTTGCATGAACTTTCCTGTTCTCTCTGGAGCAGCTGAATTCAAAACTCTTAATTTAATATAAATACTTTTTTTTCTTTTTTTTGCTTTTTACACATGGGACTTACTTGCGATTCCCTTTAACATGTATATTCAGCTGTGAGTAAAGTCAATTTGTGTCTGTGCTTGAAGATATTGCACCAATCCGTGTTCAGCCTGGTTAGAGATCATGGATACGCGGTGGGGCACTTCCAGAAGTGTTACTGGTGCCAATAGCACAATTTGGACAACGCAGCGTTTGTGGCAATTGTTATTTCCAGGACTGCTTTGAGTAACAGCTGTAATAAGCGACCGGTTGCCACATCCCTACCTAGAAACCAGAGATCACCCACCTGAGCAGCCGCCACCTCAAGAAAGCAAAGAGGGGAAGGGTCTGTCCAAAGGGATTGGGAGCATTTAGCCAGAAAAGCTTTGGTGGCCTGGGACCAGTGGAATCTGCAGTCCCATTGCTATGTATCGCCTTTCCTGTCCATGCAGAGCGGGAACCATGACTGGAATTATCTTCTCTGGAATTAACTGTAAAACATTTTTGTGAATCTGGGCTACAGAAGTGACTAAACAGTGATCGGAAAAAAGAGCTGGCATTTTTTGCACAGGAGTCGAGCATTCAGCTAACGTAGTTTTCACAGAACCACAGGATCCCAGACTGGTGGGGGTGGGAAGGGACCTCTGGAGATCACCCAGTCCAACCCCCTGCTAGAGCAGGGTCACCAGAGCAGGGTGCCCAGGGTGGCATCCAGGTGGGTTTGGGATCTCTCCAGAGCAGGAGACTCCACAGCCTCTCTGGGCAGCCTGGGCCAGGGCTCTGCCACCCTCACAGTGAAGAAGTTTCTCCTCAGGGTCAGGGGGAACTTCCTGTGTTCCAGTTTGTGCCCACTGTCCCTTGTCCTGTCACTGGGCACCACTGGGAAGAGTCTGGCCCCATCCTCCTGACACCCCTGTATCTATTGATTCCATTGATGAGGTCCCCTCTCCGGCTGCTCTTCTCCAGCTGAACAGCCCCAGGGCTCTCAGCCTTTCCTCGGCACAGAGATGCTCCAGCCCCATCATCATCCTCGAAGCCTCTGCTAGACTCTCTTCAGTAGCTCAACTGGGGATTGAACTGGGGATGCCAGACCTGGACGCAGTACTCAGTACTCCAGTAGTACTCAATACTAGGGTAGAGTAGAGGGGGAGGAGAACCTCCCTCAAACTGACCCATCCTCCTGACACCCCTGTATCTATTGATTCCATTGATGAGGTCCCCTCTCCGGCTGCTCTTCTCCAGCTGAACAGCCCCAGGGCTCTCAGCCTTTCCTCGGCACAGAGATGCTCCAGCCCCATCATCATCCTCGAAGCCTCTGCTAGACTCTCTTCAGTAGCTCAACTGGGGATTGAACTGGGGATGCCAGACCTGGACGCAGTACTCAGTACTCCAGTAGTACTCAATACTAGGGTAGAGTAGAGGGGGAGGAGAACCTCCCTCAACCTGATGGCCACACTCTTCCTGCACCGCAGGAGACCATTGGCCACCTTGGCCACAAGAGCTCATTGCTGCCTCATGGGGAACTTGTTGCCCACCAGCACTCCCAGGTCCTTCTCCCCAGAGCCGCCTTCCAGCAGGTCACCCCTGCCCTGTACCGGTGCAGGGGGTTGTTCCTCCCCAGGGACAGGACCCTACGCTTGCCAAAGGCAAAGCTGCTGGCAAACCACAGCACCTTGAGAAGGTTTATGAGCAGCAAACCCCCATTTCAAAGGAGACAATTCATACTATTGGTGTTACTATCACCTGTAACGTTCCCTGGTTTTGGCTACTCTGCACCTCTTAGGGAAAAGAACTCATCACACGGCCAACCACAGGGCACCTATCTTTTGTTCCACCAGAGATTTCAGTGCAGTGCAGGTGACCAATCATCTCATGCTCTGAGAACACGTCAGAGCAAGAGCCACATGAAGTCAAGCACCGGTTTTTGCACGTGCAGTGATGACAAACACAAGTAGGAGGCCACAAATAGGTCTAGAAGATTTAGGTCCAGTTAGTCCTAACTGGAGGCAGGGGAAATGGACCAGCAGAGCCTGCTAGAACACCTTTCCCTTCCTGCACGGTTTGAGCTCTTAACTGAGTACCGGCCGCCAGAAACACCGGACAGCCAGCGTGTTAGCTGTGCCGAATCCGACGGCTCAGACACCGGGGACTGCTGGTTCAGCGGCCAGAAAACAGCGCTGGATAGATACAGGCTGAGCGGCTGTAACGACCCCCCTGTCTTCTGTAACTCTGAGTCAAATTAGAGTTCAAAAGTTTAATTCACCTGAAGGTAAATCCATTCATACCATAGTTAGGACTTCCAAAACCACAGCCTAGGGCAAATCCTTGTGTTTTGCTAATAGCTACCCAAATAACTGAGAAGACACCAATCCCTCCTCTCCTCCAGCCGCTCCCCAAGCCTGGCCTTGCTGGTTCCACACTCCCCACCAAGCTGGGAGCCAAGAAGGCGATTTCCACAAGCGAGGGGTGACCAGGGGATCCCCTCCTCAGAGGCGGCCCAGGGGAGGTGGGGTACGCCTGGCTGACGCGGGGCGCTGCTGAGCTCCACACCCAGCAGGGAAGCAGCCCACAAAGCTGATTAAACCCGATTAAAAACATTAAACACGGAGTAATTTAAAAACCCCTTTTATTTAGACAAACACAAGAAGAGCTAGATAGGAGTTACGAGCTAAGTTGCTTTTTTGGTTGGAGAGCCAATGTGTACTTTAAAGCATCGTAAGAGCCCGGGAGGATCCGGTCTTGAACAGCGCGTTGTGATCATTTATAAAACCGCACGAGACAGATTTTTTTAAGCCAATTACTTCCCGTCTGCTCAGGGATGGAGAAGCCCCCAGCTAAAATTCCTTTTCATTCCGGTGCTTGTAACGATGAAGATGAAATGTGATTTTCCTGTCTAACAAATGCTCCAAAAAAGCAAAAAAAAAAAAAAAGCAAAAGCATGTGTTTCTCTGTGATGGAAAATAGGTCTCGGCATGCTGGAAATTCTGCGTTTTACTTATTTTCTACCACAAATGCCCCATTTTTAACGAAATGCATTAATGTAATCATTTCCTCCGATTTATGTTGTCTTTTCTGCCTCATTTGGCACTAACGCTGGGTTATGACAAGAACAACTGTTCACTGCAGAAAGAACGGTCTTTCGACATCTCACCCGAAACCTTTGAAGTCCCTGGGAGTGAACTGAAAAGCAGGGGCTGTCTACGACAGCAGCAGATTTTCTACTCCTCGCCTGATGCCACAGAGCCGGTTTCCTCCAGAAAACCTCCCTTCCAGGTAGCTGCCAAGTACACGGCTTGCAGGTCACAAGTCAGAAACACTAATAAATGTGGGTCAAACAGGGCATAACTGAGCCCCAGAGCAAATTCAGAGCCTGGGGACGTCTCCGCTGGCGAGCGTCGCTGGGAACTGAAGCGGCTGCGTGCAACATCCTTGGCGTCAGGAGAACAGCGGCAGTGGCAGGTGGCACAGCGCCCACGCTCTCGAGGTTTGGACGTGTGCTGGCCAGCCGAACGGCAACAAGGCATCTTTTAAAGAGGACCTTGGAGAAGAATCTGGAGGGAATGAGTGTCAGCCTCGTGTCAGGAGGGTTACTTTTCCCATCTCCAACGCCTATAATTACACGTCAAACGCGCTAATAAAATCCAGCGGTTACAGCGGGGTTTTTTCCTCTTTGCCAACGTACGTACCTTAAACATGCTGCGGTGATGCCTAGGGGAAAAAAATCAACTTTCTGTCACTTGGAATCGCCACGCAGCCACCAGAAGCGAAGCCGTCGTGCCCCGCTCGGCCAGCCGGGCCCCGGCCCCCTCAGAGGTGCGGGGCGTAGAAAGGGCCGAGGTACGCGGGGCCGAGGAAGGGCGCGAAAGGGCC
>NW_010415432.1:0-7960 GCF_000710305.1 Buceros rhinoceros silvestris
GAGAGAATTTGTCCCCTGGTTTGGCCCTGCCCTAGCCAAACCGGTGTGGGGGACCTTAGAGCATAAAGTGCAGTGCGGTCCCAGTCCATCTGTCTTCAGCGCTAGAAGCATCTAAACTGAGTGCCTGCTGGTATCAGGGTTCCTCAAGCTCCCAGGATTCTTTCTGAACACGCACTAAGATAGTCAAGGATGAGAAGGGAACTTTTCTGCTGACTTTAGGTAACGGACTCCAGCTCTTTTTCTGGCACTGTTGACATGCCCAGCAGCATGAAAAAATTTTGAAAATGTTTCTCGTACACATTTTGATTCGTGTTTTCATGGCTTTTGAAGATTGCTGATACAATCCTGCTGTTACAATGTTAATATTGTTGTGGCGTTTTTAAATGTGAGCATGGAACAGTAGTTCTCTGTTTATTTGTTTTAAACTTTTGGATTTTTTTTTCCTTTTTTTTTTTTGCTTCTTCAATTCCCTGCCCAGTACCCTGGACTGTATAATTTTATTTCTGCCAAAAAATCCATTTTTCTAGGAAATTTAATTTCTTTTATGGTATTTTTCTAGTACCCCTCATAGCTGTGCTTTTAATATCCGCGTTTCTTGAGTTCGTATGTATCTTATCTAGCATCTCAAGTAGATGACATCAGGTGTGCCCGGTTCTGTACAACTGTTACATTGGTAAAGCTTCCATAGTCCTAGATAATTTTTTTTGTCGTTTTTTAAATTAACCCTGAAGTCTGTCATCATTTCAAATAAAATCAAGGTGCCAGATTTTGAAAAAGGGTTCACATTCTTTTCTCTGAGACAAACTGATTATTAAGTGTTTTTTTAAATTATGTTACTTGAAAGGAGAGTTACAGAGGTAATGCTATGTAGTTATTTTAGAAATGTTCAGTAGCCAAGATTCATTTATACAATATATTACATTTGTATGTTTTTATAATATTCTATAGCAGAGTCAGTTATTAGATTTTATTGTTCTACAGAATTTCATATGAAATTGAGTTTCTATTATTTCTGTATGACTAGTAAAAATCATATATGAACGTCACTGCTTCATCCACCAGTGACTACTTTAGCACGGGTTCATCCCAAGAAAGAGATTGGATCACATCGGCTTTCAACGCAAGGTAGGATTAAGGACAGGGAAGAATCCTGAAAAATAAAACTCATTTTCTTCCAAAACGGCAAAATAATATTTCCTTATCTTTTTCATGTGGCTTGTCATTGTCTTAGAGAACCAGCACATCTTAGGGACTGTTGGCTTCAGAGTATTAATTCCTAAATGCTCTGCCTGATCATGACTCGAACTAAGAGGGATTTTCCACACACTTAGGGTTTCAGGAATGGGCTCTATACAAGCATTCCAGTTGCTGTTCTTTAATATAATAATTGAAAGGAAGATTCTTCAATTAAGGGCATATTTTCTGTTATCTTCTCTGTGACTAGTAGTCTGGGCTCTCCTTGTGGAACTGTGGAGACCTATGGGTTTTCCTGTTCATATTTCCAGGTACAGCTTTTTTACCCCTTTGGTTTTTTACATAGGTGTAGGCTGCCAAATTATTACACCTGCTCTTTATGTTTTTCTACTGTAGCTAGCTTAATTTGAATTTACCTCCTGATAGGACTCTTTCTCTGTATGTTGTATAAAGAATGATACCCTGGTTGCTTAAGAGGTTTATTGGATATAGATGCACCCTTGTGTGCAGATTTGCTTGCTGTTTTATCTGACTGGTTTTCTAAGTTTGTTTCAAACCCTTAAAGTGTTCCTGCTTGCAGCTGCTCTTTTAGGTTTGTCCTTCTAGCCATATAACTCCTACCCACTCCAAAAAATACAGTCAGACCACACTTCATTTGGTCTTTGATTAGGAATTTTAAAAAATAGATAAGGTATTTATCAATATTATGTCAAAGCCTCTAGAAATATGCTAGTCTAATATGTTTAAGGCTCGTTAATATTAATGCTGTGTAAACACCATTCTCAAATTTGTCATTTTAGGTTTAAGATATAGGTAGTGATACCAAAATTAATGCATGACTGAAATAAAATAGAATCTAAAAGATTAAAATATAATGTAAAACAAATCAATAAACCTATTTTGTGGTTAAATCATAAAACCCCTTAGGGCATATGTGACTTTTTTTTTCTCCTCCTTTTCTCCTCCTTTTCTCCTCCTTTTCTCCTCCTTTTCTCCTCCTTTTCTCCTCCTTTTCTCCTCCTTTTCTCCTCCTTTTCCCCTGGAATCAAGATATCATATGTTTTTACACTTTCTAATTCAGGAGTTTCAAAATTACCTGGATAAGAAAGACCATTCCTATTCACCTTAATGCCTGATACTGTATTTACTCAGTTGCTCAACTTTCAGAATTTAGCTATTTTCACAAGATTAATTTTTAATCTATTCAACAATGAATCAAGTATTAATAGGACTCCATTTAAAAAGGAAACACATTGGCAAACCACAAAATCAAGTTAATTTTTAAAGAAATTTTTTCAGAGAAACTTGTTGGCATAGACTTTATAGTAAGTGAGAATTCACAGAAGAAGTCATATTGTATTTTTACTCAGGCTTTCTGTAGTTGCAAGAAGGTAAATAGACAAGTAATCCTTAAATAATTAATGAGGATGGAAGGGACATACACTGTACTTTTGTTAAGTTGCAGTTCTTTTACTTTTTGAAGAATTTTTTTAAAGATTTTGCCAGTAGGTTGTTTTTAAGGTAGAGATACTTGGTATATTGATAACTGTGACATGTATCTGAGAATGAAAAAAAAAATCTGAGATGAAAACTAATAATTGTGGGTGTCACAGTGTTACTAAATCGATGATGGAAAGATGTATCAAATAAGATGAAGGAGGTAAGGAGTAATTGCTCCCAGTAAGCAAATAATTATGCACATGTTGCTTCTCTTTATATCCCTTCTCTGTACTGCCACTTGAATTAATTTCCTTGGAGTTAATTATAAATTTATAATTTAAATAAATTTACAATGCTTATGTCTACTTTTATATAAAATTATATGTACATTATACATTTATAATTAAATTCTGAAATTCCAAATGAAGAACAGAGGCGATAACTTGTTTAATTATACCCTAAATACTGCTACTTTCTTAGTAGTGTTTCATTTAAAGTAATTCAGTTATACACTGCAAGTCGATACAAGCACGATTACGCCAAAAAGCCAAAATTAAACCCACAATTCTCTGGAATTTGACATACCAGTCTTAAAATTCAACTGAAACTACCTTAAAATAGAACTGTAACTCAATGGTTATATTTTTGATTAAAATTAGGTGGACTTGCGAAACAGGGTTTGCCATTTTCTCAAGAGCCAGATGCTGAAACTTTTCGATATGTGAGAAATTGTCGTGCTTGATCAAACCGAAGAGTTGTCTGATGAAAGTATGTGGGGTCAGTTTAAACAAACCCATGGCAATGCAAAATGCTTAGGGGAACAATATAGCGTGTTTTCCGTAGTGTACCTTTCCCAGCAGTATGTGGTTAATAGACATTCAGAACTGTTAGTACATTAGAATTAAGTCGTATTTAAGTACTTTTCCCATTCTACACCAATTGAGAGGCTCACTGCTGTGATTCATCTGAAATGTGCCTTGCAGTGAATCTTAATTTAGTATCGGTTTAAATTGTTTCATATACATATCTGAAGGAATAAGTTAACATCTCATTGCTGCCTCTTGGTTCACATACCCCAGCTGTGATGGTAAGAAGCATAATCAAGAAACAGTAGGGTTGGATGGATGATATCCAACTGTATTTCCAAAGCCTACTGCAGATATGGGTGCAAGTAATTTTTGATTACCACTCAACTCTTAGTTGATAATTTCAGGGAAACGTCCGCAGTGTTTCTAGGGTATCTTATCGAGTGATAGTATGTGGTTTAAAACCCATAATCATATCTGTTAGTTTAAAACTTACATCCCCGTATGTGTTTTGCATTTGTTGGTGCTTAATTTCATTCTTCTCTTTGATTGTCCAGTGGTTCTTTGCAGTCATTTATTTCTTTCAGCTCTCTCACATAGTCAAGTCATACCATCAGGACACTTGTCACCTCACTATTTGCTTTCCAGATCATTTAGGATGTATTAAATGACACAACTCTTTACATCATTGAAAATCTTCCTCTTTTGTGAAAATGGAACTATTTATTGCTAACAGTTGTTTGCTGTCTTTAAAAGACTAAAGAATTAAAAAAGATAACCTACTCAAAAGGTCTTTGAAAATACTAAATACAGTAAAGGCAGGATTATCCTTTAATTTCCCTGAAGCAACATAAGTTTTCATCAGCATGTCATGTATTAACTTTTTTCCTTCCTATAGAGAATGTTTTTGTAATTAAAGTGTTTTCATTATTTGATTGAGACTTTTGTTATTTCTCATCAGCCCTGTTTCTTTCTATCTTAAGGTGATGGTGTTTGTTCATGCTAGAAATGCCACTGTACGAACTGCTTTGGGTCTTCGAGAAAAAGCGAAGAACAATGGTCATATTTGTCACTTTTTGTCACCCCAAGGATCGGATTATGGACAAGCTGAAAAACAAGTAAGTTTTTAGTAGTCTTTACAATCCTAGAATTGCTATTTTTATGAAACAGTCTAAAAATGGGAATAGATTAGTATTTTTGAGCTTCTGGGAAGGTGTATTTTGCTCTGAAGGGATGTGTGGAGTTGATGAATAGAGCAAAGAGTAATGATGAAGAAAGAGAAAGGTACTGTTACTTTCACCTTTTTTAACAAAAGCTGGTAATAGGTTGTGTTTTATGCAACTTCTACTTCTTGACAGTAGTCTTCAGGGAATCTGCATCTCAGGAAGTCCCTAAACCATTAATTGCCACAATTTGAGAATACACCAACTTCTGCTTTTTGCACTCTTCCTCTAAGCATCTGCTACTGTCCACTCTTTAAGACAGAATCTGTCTTAAATCTGTCTTAATCTGACCTAGCCTGTAAATTTACCAACTTTCCCAAACCATCTGACTTTCTTCATGAATCAGCTAATGGTGAGCAATCAAGTAACCTACTTGCAAGTCAAAAAGTGCGAAAGCAATGTGGGTCTCCCAAGGGTTTAGCTCCCTTAATCTGGTCTTGTTTAAGAATATGTATATAGATCATAAATTTCTAGTATTTTGAGCAGTGGCCAAGCACTTGCCAGCTGAAACTGTACATTTTTATGTGTTCTGACAGTTCTTTGTATCAGCTGTTTTAGCTGACCTTCCAAATTTTTTCTAATATATAACATACAGAAGTAACTTGATCTGCACCAACTTGTTTTCATCTTCTCAAGCAGTGTGCCGGTATTTCTGCTGAGACAATATTTCCAACACAATTTAATTCAGTATTATATGTGACATTTACATTTGAGGTCTACAGTTTTGAAGTTAAGTGTCTTGTTAATATTCCCTGAAAATAATGTTCTTTCTCTCTCCAACTGAACAGCAGAACATAGAGGAGATACTTAATCATTGTAGTAAGTTTCATGTATGTATAATATACTATCTCTTACTGAAAGATGTATTGATAACCTCTTAAATGTGAATTCCAGTGAATTAGGAATTTTGTGAGGGTTGTAGATTCTGCGTCTGTCTTTAGATGTAATGAATACATTATTTTATACGTCCAAAGAGAATGTGAAAAGAGTCATTCAGACTTACGTAATTATGAATGGAGTGTAGATATTATAGTAGATTAATTTCAAATTTTTGAAATGTAAAGAAAATACTATTTTAGAGACTTTTTTTAAATCAGAATCAAGTATGTTCTTTCTGTCAAGATGCCTCTGAGACTTATAATAAACCTATGGTTAAGTTTTAAATTGATGTCCTTATATTTTATAAAACAGCAGCCCTGTTTTTTCTAGTGAATGTTAGTTTCTGCTGCATTATCAAACCTGAACCTGCAGGTCCCATGTTTTTAACTGTAACACTGGTGTTTAATGCTGAACTTTTTCTCATTAGATTTCTTAGAACAAAACCCAAAATCCTGATTTTAAGAAAAAAAACAAAACAAAACATGAGTTTTTTAATGCTAATACTGAAAAAAATGTATTTTCAGCTATCAAAGTACCACTGCTTTTCGAGGCACTCAAAATAATTGTAAGGAAATTAGGAAGAATTATATGGTTATTTCAGCAGCACATATTATGTGAGGTGTCTGTCAAAGTGTAGTTTGTCCAACACACCCTGTATTTCAGTGAATACTACTGCTGTGTATCTAGTTCTTCCTTTCATTCTGGAATTAAATGAATTGGAAAGCATATTCTTATGTTGATAAGAACCACAACAGTGTCACAGAGAAAAGTTGTAAACCTTTTTGTATTACAGGGTATTGCTACCTGTGCTTGGATAGTAATTTAAGGTAGCATTTATACTACAGAGAGCTGTCGATAAGATAGC
This sequence comes from Buceros rhinoceros silvestris, assembly GCF_000710305.1. Classification (NCBI taxonomy): domain Eukaryota; kingdom Metazoa; phylum Chordata; class Aves; order Bucerotiformes; family Bucerotidae; genus Buceros; species Buceros rhinoceros. The sequence continues at coordinate 6,408 of NW_010415432.1, forward strand.
CTATAGGTCAATTGTCTGCATAGCTGAAATAACAACTTTTTTTAAGGGTATTTATACATAACGCTGAAATCTAGGGGATACTGAGTAAAAGAGCAAATTTCCCTGCTCTTTCTCTGTCCCCTACACTCCCACCCCAACACACATATATTAGTTACAAATCTCAGCATCTGTTCTAAATCAAATTTTTGTTTGAGGACTGTAGTTCCAAATGTTGATCTGTGTGAAAGATTGTAAAAAAGCTGACTTTGCTTTAGAAGATACTTACAGAAGTTTTTTAACTTCTGTAATAAAGCAAACTGGCCTTCATTGTAATTAAAAGCAAATGAGTTGTTCTCTCATGTTTCATGGGAATCTTTGATCTGTTTGACTACTTTCTGCATTATTACAATGGCAAAAATGCCCCTTTTGCCCAGAAGATTTAGGGCCTTCTATGTTATAAAATGTGATTGAAGAATCATGAGTAGTATTGTGAAGAGCTATTTCACATACTATAATACAGCCAGAAACCATAATTCTTATTATAGTACCTCGGAATGTTAGGAAGGTAAACTAATAAATAATGATTTAAATATTCCCAACAAAATTCCACTAAATTGTGGTTATTTTGATGCTCAATAAATTTCACTGGGAATTCCCTGTGAACACATAAAAACTGTTACCACAAGAAGTGTATTCATGGTGTGAAAGATACGATTATTCTCATCAGAAATGCCTGAATCTTTTATTTTAATATTTTATTTTTAAATGTAATGAATAGACATTATGATAAGAAGTCTTTAAACATAGAAAAATATGAAGCATGAACGAATGTTGGCTGATTTTTTTTTCTGAAGATGTCAAATGTCTTTTACGTTAAGTAATATCAGATTTGCGATACTAGTAAGGAGAGATTTTCTTTTGATTTATTTTTTAATTATGAAAAGCACATTTGAAATCAGGGTGTTGTGGTTTTTTTTTTTTATGAACTCACTGTCAGTTTCTTAAAATAGTTTTCTTACCGTCTCTAGATCATATGCTACCTCCCAAAATAATGCTTCAATCGGCTGTCTGTTCCCAGTAACCCTTTTCCATTAAGGAGTGAACTGTAGGTTACCATAATTTGCCCTACTAGGCTTATCCTGGTTACCCTCTTTCCTGGCTTCTCTTCAGCTTGAGCAGGAAATCCTAGAGACATCGTACTGTAAAAGGCATTTTACAAGCAATACTAGTCTACACTACAACAAAAGGAAGAATCACCTGTGTTCATAGCATTTCTGACTGCTTTGGAAAGTAACGTGTAATATTGTTGTGGTTTTAACCCAGCTGGCAACTAAGCAACACGCAACTGCTCACTCACTTCCTCCTGCCCCTAGGGAGTGGAGGAAGAACAAAATAAACGTAAAAGTAGCCACGTGGGTTAAGATGAGGGCCCTCTACTTAACAACTTGGAGAGAGAGGAAACAGTAGTAATGAGCAAGTACAATGCACTGCTTACTGCCACCACCACACCAAGCTGCACTGCTGTTGGAAACTGCGTGCCCTGTCTGGCTAGTACCCCATTGCACATATATATA
>NW_010415433.1:0-7398 GCF_000710305.1 Buceros rhinoceros silvestris
TGTGTTGCCCATGCTGTGTGCAGTGGTGTACATGCACTTCAGCTGGGCTATTGATTCCATTGCATTTTTGGGGGGAGAAGGCCTATTTCCCGCCCATCTGTTCCCAAGCACTACCATGATTCCTAGCACACAGTATCTGCTGTGTCTATACTATTGCCCAGCCCTCTGTCCTCTGTTTCCACTGCTGTGGCAGACCCAAGGAGCTTGCTAGCTCACCATCCCACAAGCATTGATGTGCCATTCTCAGGCTTAGTTCCAGTGAGCCTGATTTTATCCCGTTCCCCCTTCAAATCTAGTTTAAAGCTCTTACAATGAGCCCTGACAGCTCCTGAATGAAGATTCTTTCCCCTCTTGGAGACAAGTGTACCCAGTCTGTCACCAGCAGGCCTGGTGTTGTGTAAACCAACCCATGATCAAAAAACTCAAAGTCTTGCTGGTGACACCAGTCTCAGAGCCAGGTGTTTATCTGGTAGGTCTTCCTGTTTCTTCCCTCATCATTCCCTGCAACTAGAGGGACAGAGGAGAACACCACTTGTAATCCTGACCCCTTGACCAGTCATCCCAAGGCCCTGAAAACTCTTTTGATTGCCTTCGGACTTCTTGTTATGAGTTCTGTTCTCATAACTCCTATCACTGTCTACCTGAAAAGTCAGTGATGGATGATAGTCTGAGAGCTTTACCAGGGTAGGAAGCTTTCTAACCACCTCCCTAACCCAGGCCCCAGGCAGGCAGCAGACTTCCCTAAGAAATGGGTCGGGTCTGCATATTGGACCTTCTGTTCCCTTCAGAAGGGAGTCATCTACGACAATGACTTGTTTCTTTGTCTTTTTAGAAGTGTTTTCCATGCAGTGCTTGGGCTGACTCAACCTCAGTGCCACTTCTGAGCTAGATGAATCATCATTATTATCACTGATCAGTTGCACTTGCAGGGCCTCATACCTGTCATGCAAGGGCACCTGGGAAGGTGGGAGTCTTGCTGGAGCAACACACCTGCTGTGTTGGGCAGGAACTTGTCTCCATTGCCCCCTGTCCTTCTAGTCACTGTGTCTAATCCAGCGGAGAGCAGACTCTGTGTCATGCACCTTGTGTGCCTGTTGGGCCTGCCTCAGGGAAGGGAAGATGAGGTCCCAGTGACTGATCTCTTTCTCACATTCCCTGATACCCCTCAACCTGCTCACTTCCTTCTGGAGCTCTCTCACTAAGTGGAAGAGTTCCTCTACCTGGGCACACCTCCCACAGGGGCGGTGTGGTCCCTGCTGCTGTCCTGTACTGGTGTCACAGCAGGCCATACCCTGCAGCCTGACACCTGGGTGGCTGCATGTTCCCACTAGAGCTCCATCTGGGAAGATGCGTCAGTCGCAGTGGATGCAGCACTTAGAGAGGAACTGTAGACTTCTGCCAGCTGGAAACCATTGCTCCCTAGTCTGAGTGGGCAAAGCTTTAAGCACTTTTCCTTTGTGCCTTTCTGGGCAAACTGCTGCGCAAACTGCGGGCCATGCTCTGGCTGCCACACCACACTCTGTTTGCCTGCCTGTGGGGCTCAAGCAGAGTGGGGAGTCCTCTCCCCTCACTGCCCACCTGCTCCGCTTAGTTCCAGGTGTACCAGATCCAGGATGGTGCATGCCACTCAGCAGTGTCCCAGCTCCTCTCCAAGACACAGCAAGAAATCCCCCAGGAGAGCTGAGTGGGACCTCACTGCTGCCCATTCTGGATGTCTTAAGACTTGGGGGTTGCAAGGCAAGTTACAGGGCCAGGGAGCAGCATGTTGCTTTATTGAGGAAAGATGATAGTGAGCAGTGAGTGCATGTTCGCCGCAGCTGGGTGGGGATGCATGGCCTCTCATCTCCCCTGACAGAGCTGGGTACCAGGGCAAGTGTTTCATCCCAGGGTACCTAACCTGAGGGGATGGCTGACATCCTGCACTGCTGAACTCTGGTGCAGGGATGACCAAGGGTGATGGGGGTGGGAGGGGAAGGGACCTGTGGTCGATCCTGCATCCAGTCCTCCTTGTCAGCTTGCAGTGGGGCTGCCGTCCCCTGGGGCCAGGGGAAGGGGAGGAGCTGGGGGGCCAGGCCATCAGCATGAGGAGTGACCCTGTATGGGGGACCTGGAGAAGGGGGTTTGGGCCATGTCCAGTGCTTGCTGAGCTGCAGCCTCACCTCCATTTCCCCTGCTCTTCCAGCTTCTCCTTCCCGCTCTGGCTTCGTTTGGTGTATGTTGCAAGTGTTTCCTGCTGGCATCTTGGGGAGGCAGTGGAGCCCCTCTGCCTGCTAACTGCCTGCAGCAGAGCATGAAGGGAAGCACTGTGCCACCTTGTCCGGAGCCCCCTTTTGCATGGTGCTCACAGCCTACTATGGCGGCAGTGCCTGAGGGCATCTCGCAGGGCACAAAGCACACGGTCCACATTGCTTCTGGTTGAGTTGCAGCCCATGAGGCCGATTCGCAGTACCTGGGAGAAGGGTGAAAGTCTCCTTGCAGTACCTACCTTTGCGGCAGTGCTTCAGCACTGTCTCCCTACAGCAGAGTGGCCAGTGGCAGGGTGCAGGCTCCCGTGCACAGCAGAAGGCACGTGAGGAGCAGCCATGTGCATGGCTGGGCATGAGTGCATGTGCACAGCTCCCTGCTTGCTCCTATATAGCACACATTTTCTCTAAAGACACATCACCCTGCTACTCATGTGCCTGGTTATTCAACTACACACAGATTTGTGTATGGTTAGGAGCCACTATACATTGCTGCAGGTGAAAGGTGTTTGCTTTTTGCAGCCAGAGAGGACCATTTGTTGTGGGAGGTGCTACTGATGGATGTAGGCTACAGCCAGGTTCGGTGCCTGGCTGTGGGAAGCAGGAGGGGAGGAAGCTGCTCACCTTGCCCACCGAGGGTCCAAGGCCCCCGGAAATCTCAATGGCATGGTTGTCCATGAGAAAGGCTGTGATCTCCTTCCAGTTGTAGCCCTTGGGCACCTTGACAGTAGTGATGGTAGGAAGTCTCGCCTTCTGGGGAAGAGAGAAATCGGATTAAAAATGCAGCTTCTGGCTGTTGTCCTGTCCCCTAGGGAGCCCAGCCAGCCTGTCAGGAGAGAGCATCACTTGGTGGGGGGCGGCGGGGAGAGTTTTTTTCTTCAGCATCGAAACCCACCCAAGCACTTCTTCAGCCACACAAGACTGTGTCCTCAAGCTGTCCCCGCACCACAGTGGTGGTCTTGCCCCAGACCCACCTCTTCCTTCACAAAGAGTTCAAGCCCCAGGTCGCACAGCCCCTGGCACAGCTGGGCACAGTTGTCATGGTGTCGCTCCCACGAGCTCTCCAGACCCTGCAGGCAGAGAGAAGGCAGAAGGTCTCTGATGCTGGTGGGGTCTTTCAGGCACCCAAGCCACACCAGCACTGCTGCCCAGTGTTGCTCACCAGCTCCGCCAGCATGGCCAAGCCTTCCCGCAGACTGAAGAAGCTGTTGATCGGTCCTGTGTGGTGGTACCTGCAAAACTCAAGGGGCACCCAGGTGGGTTTGGCCCAGCCCGTGGCAGAGCAGTACTCCACCTCACAGTGGAGGGGAACCAGGAGATGGCATCTTCCCTCCTCTTCATCCAGCCCAGAGGGGATGCAAATCCCCCAGGGCTGCTTTGCAACTAGCAGACAGGGTGACCCAGAGGACAGAGCCTGAGCCCTGCAGGGCAGGCACCCCTTGAACCGAGGTGAAGGACGTGGTTGGGACAGCTGCAGCCCTCTGTCCCAGGAGAGCCTGACCTCACCTTCGTGGCTCCCTGTCACAGCCCCAGTAGTTTGCCAGCCAGCTCATGTCCAGGTAGAAGGATGGGGGCTTTGTCTTCCTCCTCAGCATCTTCTCCCTGTTGAAGCAGAGTGCTGGGCCTTGAACCCACCAGCGCCGGGGTGGGGACAGTCCTGGGAGAGGGCCTCCGTAACCAAGTACAGAGGCAAAGCAAGTGCCTCCAGTTGGCTTCAGCACCCATCACTGCCCGAGGATGGGCTGGGCTCCGACCCTGCAGAGCTGCTGCTCTCCAGAGTGGGGCTGGAGTGGATGTCTGACAAAGCTGGGTGGTGTCATAACTTTGTCCTAGCCCCACCGCCTTTCCCCAACACAGTATAGGGCTGCCCTTACCTGGCTCGCTCACTGAAGGAGATGGGGGCACTGCCGGGGGGGGCGTTGAGGACTTTCTGAGATCCTGAGTATAGGACATCAATCTCTGCCCAAGAAGGAAGGCAGTACCTTAGGGACCTTGCTCCCAGCAAGGACACACTGAGCCCCCCATAATCAGGCTACAATGGGTAGGTGGGAAGCACATGATGGCACATGCTGCAGGTCCTGCTTGTGTTCGGCCTGATTTGGGGGACACTCTGGCACTGCTGATGGTACCCCAAGGGTGACAGGCTCTCTGGCTGCAGCTGGACCAGCTTCTAGTTCTGTTAGCCTAAAATGCAGGTGGTGGGGCTGATTCCACTGCCCTCTCTCCCTGGCCCAGGAATGAAACTCCTTGTCCCCTGGGTACCTGTGATGGCATTGTAGCTCTTACCCTGCAGGTCCATAAAAATGGGGGCTCCCCCAAGCGATGCCACTGCATCCACGAGAAGGAGGCAGCCATGCCTGTAGAAGGACAGAGTTCAGCCTGGTGTCTCTGCCACCTCCTTCTGCCACCTCTTCTTGCCACCTCTGTTCCTCCAGCCCCAGCATCCCAGTCCCCTGAAGGCCATGTGTTTCACTGGCACCAACCGCTTCCAGCACAACAGAGCCAGAGGAGAGCCCGGGACATGTAAAACCCTGTGTCCCATTCCCCAACAATGGCCTTGGGGAGCTGCCAGCCCCTGTAAGTGTCTGTTGTGCACTGACCTGTGGCACAGCTCACCCAGCCCCTCCAGCGGCTGCAGCACCCCTGTGGAGGACTCGCCATGAGTGATGAAGATTACTGAGGGCTTGTGCCGTGCAAGGGCCTGCATGAAACAGAGGGGAAGGTGACTGCCCCTGGGGCCAGCTTGTGCCTGCCACCCCACAGCACAGCTGGCACTCACCTTCTCTATGTCCCGCGGAGTGAAGTACTCACCCGGGGGCTTCAGCAGCTCATGGACTTTGACTCCTGGGAGGGATTTGGGCAGAGAGAGAGTGAGGTTTGGGCATGCCTCCCACTGGGCAGCTACCTGCTCGCGAGGGAACTGATCATGCATGAATCAGGAGCATGGCCTCCAGCCGGGGTTAGGCTTCCCACAGATTTGCCCAGTGAAAAAGCCATAAACCACTGAAGTGGAGAGACATCACCCTAGGAAAAACCTGGAGTGCTCTCCAGCTGCGAAAGCTGTGCTGGTCACTGCTACCCGGATCAAAACAGCAAGACATGGATCACGTTGGGACATTCTGCCTGCAAGCCTAGTCCCCTGAGCCCTGCTGGTGCTGTCCAGCTGTCCCAAGCGTACCCAACCTCCTGATGATATCAGCAGCGCGTTGTCCCCAGATCCCATTGATGGCCACCAGCGCGGTGTCACCATGCTCCAGGAGGTTGAGAAGGGCAGCCTCCATGGCGCAGTGGCCAGTGCCACTGATGGCCAAGGTCAGCTGGTTCTGTGTCTGGAAGGCATATTGGATGCCCGCCTTGATGTCGTCCATCACCTGTGGTGGCATGGGACCAACTGGCATTGCTATTGCCCCCCTCATCCCCTCAGAACTGTCCCAGTCTCTTGTGGGTGGTGAGGGAAAGGAGGGAAGGAAAGCTGGGCTGGGGCAGCTCACCTGCAGCACCTCAGGGTGCATGTGGCCCAGGAGCTGCCGGCCGCCTGCAGCCAGGATGCGAGGGGGCACATTGCTGGGCCCTGGCCCGAGCAGCAGCCTCTCTGGTATGGCCAGGGGCCGAAGGAGTCCTTGGGGTGGAGGGATGCGGAGTAGGCTGGTGGCCATGGTGCGCCTTGCTGTCCTAAGGAGTTGAGCCCAGAGGAGCGGAGTAGTGGAGGCTGCCTGTGCAGCACCCAGCACTGCACTACCACACATCCTGTGCCAGCACTGCCCAATGTTCCCATGGACCCTGACCCTGGGGCTCAGTACTCTCCCCGCTGGCCTGGACTCTGCCCCGGGATGCCTCTGTGTCCAGTTAATGTGCCACCAGCACCGTCCCCACTGCCTTGGCCCTCTCATCTTGGGGGACTGCTCCTCAGGCATGCCAGCCTCTGGGACTGGCAAGCACCCATGCAGACTTTATGCTTGTGACCCCCAGCACACTGTGGCTGATGCCACCACAGACAGGACTCCTCCAGAAGCACAAAGCTCTGTCAGCCAGGTCTCCCTGACCAAGGACCTGCCTTGCAGAAGGACACCTGGCCAAGTAAGTGACAGTCACCTGGAGGAGACTGGCCATTAGGATGGTTTGCACAGGGGCAGAGCCATGGGACATGGCTGCAGTCCCTGCTGCAGTGAGCTGTGCTCTGTATCCTCAGCCTGGCTTACAGGCGTCACAGCACGTCCTGACAATGCCACAGTCCACATGTGCCTCTTCATTACGCTGTGCCAGTCACCTGCCACTTGTGCCTATGGTCCATCATATCATGCCCATTCTCTGGCATGTCTTCTGCCATCCATACTCTGAAATGCAAACACGCTGCCTGCTGCTGGTTCCTGGAAAGCCTAGGAGTGAGTCCCTGGCCAGAGGAGCCACTCAGTGAGCAAAGCTGTGTGCTGGGGATGACAGTTATGGGATGGAAGGTTCCCCTTTGGCAGAGCTGGCACTCTCTGCTGGTGATGAAGACATCTGGAACAGATCCGTGGGGCTGGCAATGGTGCCAGGTGACAGCATTTCTGCCTGGACAGCCTGATGGTTATCTCTGAGAGGAGCTGGGAACCAGTGTGGCTGACCCCACACGAATGATGGGAACCACAGTTAGCCTGGAGACTACTGCTCGGTCATCTACTGAAGTGAGGACCAGAAGTTCTGATGTACTCAGCAGTCCCAAGCCAGATACTCGCCCTTTGCTCCAGCCACGTGCTCCTCCAGCCGAGGGGACTTCCCACTGCAGGGATTGTTGCTGGATGCTCACAACATCGCCAAAGTGCTCTGTTCCTGAAACACTGACAGGAGAGGCCCACTGCAGACCCACCACCACTGCAGCAGGTGGGTGGATGAAGACATCTCTGCTGTCTGCCCTTCAGCAAGACTTGGAGGAAAGGCTGAGGCAGGGAGGGGATGTGTGGCCTTGTGGCTGGCGTGGAGGGGTGAGGAAGGATGCTCTGCTGGAGAACAGCTGGCAGTGAGGGGATAGTCTTCCCACAATGAGTCTAAATTCCCTAACAGAGATGGACAGGGAGTCTACTGTGCCACGCCGCGGCTGTGGGGCGGGGGTCTCATCAGGCCGAAGGGGTGAAGAAGCTCTGCACGAGAGGTGTATGGTGACATCCGGGGCCGCTGG
>NW_010415434.1:0-3218 GCF_000710305.1 Buceros rhinoceros silvestris
TCAAATGCTGAATTTTCATGTAAGTGTTCTTTCACATGAAGTAGACCACATGTCATGAAGTGCAAAACGAACTTTAACTGATTCTGACTTTAGTGGTGCACGTTTAACACAGAAAGGTAATTGTTCTGAGTTATTTTCTTTCTTGAAGGTCAGAAATAAGTGGGAAAAATAAGTCACTTTTAACTTATTTAGCATTTTTATATTGTTGGCATGATGTTCTACCTCCTCTCATCATCTGAGTGTATTATTAAGATTTCAGAAGTTGTTCCTAGTACCTGGGTGTGGAGGTCAATACTGATTCATGATCTTTGAGATCAGCTTTTTTTTTTCTTTTCAATAAACATGGGGTCTATTCATGAGTTCCTTATTTTTGTGATATTAAAAAAATACTGAAAAAAATTCACACTTTGACAAAAAAGTTTGTCAAAGACAAGTGAACATCAGAAAAGTTCAAGTATTTAGCATAAAAATGCGAGAAGAACATGAATGGCTGGCAAATTATATTTTGGAAACAATTTCATCAAATAAAATAACTCTGAGTTAATCTGCTTTAAGCAGACTATGCACCTGTGAGTGGTGATAGTTTACAAATGTACATCTGGTTCTGGTATAGTTTGTGTTCAAAATATACCATTCCTGAAACTATAATTATATTCTGTGACTAAATTTAAAATTGTGTAAGTTTCAGATGTTTTGTTGTAGTTAAATTTCAGCTTTTCTTAGCTTTCTGGACTGCTCCTCAGTGAGTGCTGAAGAGATTCTTAAAAGAAAATAGGATTGGACATTCCTAAGCTGTCAAATACTGTTTTTTTTTACAAAGCAAAACATCTCAAGCTGAAAATAGAAGACCAAAATGCGACATTACTATACTACCCATGGGAACTGAAGCAGTAGTGTAACCTTCAGAGACTAGGGCCATATCCAATGTAAATTAGGGGAGGCACAGTATTGGATTAAGAGCCCTCTATTTTGGTTACTAAGAATGTTCAATGATTCCAAGGCTTTTTCTTTTTTTATCCTCCCTTTTCCCTCAGCTTACACTACGTGATAATAAGAAGTTGGTCCCTGTCACAATCATTAAGCAAGGTAAATTTGTATATTTTTAATGGATTCTTATGCTCCGCAAGAGTAACTTAAGTTTCAAATGAAAAAACTATCATACAAACTATCATATCCTTTAATTAAAAATATTATTAAGCTGTTACCTATCTGTGTTAATAAAATGAGCTATTATATGACATTATGAACAATGTTAGTTGAGCCACTGAATGGATACAAATCAGTTCTGCTTCCTCCTAGTATCTGTTCTTTCTCTCTTTCAACGGTATTGTCCATGTATGTTGATGTCCCAGCTGTGCATAACTTGGTAGTCAGGATGAAGGGTAGCAGTATGGGTAAGACTGATGTTAGCAAACCTTTTTGTGGGAATGTTCAGCTATGTCATTGACTTAGACACCGCTTCTCTCCCTGATCGCTGGCGAGAGATGGAAATGCCTGTTTCTCTCTAGTAATGAGAGGTAGTATAGCAGTCTAATCATTGAAAATTAACTGTTTAAAGGCAGCTGATAGAAAATGAGCTCCAGATTGAAACCTGCTAACAGACATTGTATTGTGAATAATTTTAAGTTACAAAATCAAGCAAATTCACTTTGGAGATAGTTCACAGTTTCAGGGACAGGAAAACCCTGGAGGGTGCTGTGAAAGTAAAATTAAAACGTGACCGTACTGACATTTGCTTCACATACATCAAATTTTTTTTTTTTTTTTTGAAGACGAGGTAATGAGATGGCCTGAAGCTAGCCCTATATTAACATAAGCATAGAATGTCATTTTTCACCAAGGATATAAAACCGTTATGCTAGGGGAAAGAGGTGCACAGTTAAGAGATGTGGAGGATACAGTTTTGATTCTCTTAAACTGAATATAAATACAGAAAAGATTGAGATGATGTCCTCATCTCCAGTTACACTGAGGGAAAGTTTTCAGAATGCTGAGGCTTGTCTCAGGTGTGGTTTTGTTTCTTGTTGTATTTGGTTTTGGGTTTTTTTTTAATTTTTTTTCTAATATCACTGTTTTGTCTCCACAGTTATTCAAAATCGGACACAGTCAAAAACTCCGGATAGTTCTTCTCTGCCAGGAGCCATATTAGGTGACTAGAAGATATTTTTATTATTTTCCCCTCATCTTTGGCTGAAAATTAGAATGATGTAAATACTTTAAATTTTCTTGATATTGGTAGCCTTTTCCTTGCATATCAAATAGTATTTTGCAGCTGCTTCAGGCACTATTTGCTATATTTTATGATGGTACAGATGGTTCAAGAATGCTATAGCCTAAGGGAAATAGAATAGTTTTATTGTCGTAATATTGGAAAGAAGATACTGTCACAGAACAAGAGAGGTGAACCCTCCCCTTTATTCAGCACTGGTGAGGCCCCACCTAGAGTAGTGTGTCCAGTTATGGGCTCCCCAGTACGAGAGACATACTGAAGAGTGTCCAGTGAAGAGCCACAAAAATGATGAAAGGACTGGACTGAAGCATCTCTCCGATAAAGAAAGTCTGAGAGAGCTGAGACTGTTCAGCCCAGGGAAGAAAAGGCTCAGGGGATCTTATTCATGTCTATAAATACATGAAGGGAGGGAGCCAAGCTCTTTTCAGTGGTGCTTGGTGACAAGACAAGAGACAATATAGGCACAAACTGAAACACAGGATGTGCCATCTGAACATCAGGAAACACTTTGTAGCTGTGAAGGTGACCGGACACCGGCACAGATTGACTGGCCGTGGAGTCTCCATACTTAGAGATATTCAAAAGCCATCTGAACATGATCTGAGCACCTGGCTGTAGGTGGTCCCTTCCATCCTCAGCCATCCTGAGATTCTGAATTTAAGCCAAGAAGTTCTCTCACACTTTTAAGTAAAGTTCTGTGGCAAAGATCTTGTGGAGATCAGGGATTGTTCTTCTTTGCTTTTTTAAGGTAGTATGATAACATACCACCTACAGACACAAACTTGTACCTGATATATTAGGCTAAAATGATGTATGTTATAACCCTTAGTTGCAAAGAGGGCTTGATGTTATATCTCAGGGCATAACTGTTTCCTCAAGCCATTCAGTTTCATGCTTTCTGTTCTTGTTTCACCTATAAGAATATACAATATTGGCTTAGAATATATAAAGCCAGGGAAAAGTCTACAATGTAGTACTTAGTGTAGGG
>NW_010415434.1:3283-5585 GCF_000710305.1 Buceros rhinoceros silvestris
GTAGGGAACTACTAGTCTACCTAAAATCGATAGGAAAGGCTCACTGCATCACGCACCTTGTGACCAATTTATTCCTGGATTCAGGAAGGTGTTTGGTCCTTCATATACATTGAAATACTTTATATAACTACCTAACTTGGCTTAAGTTTGCTTTGTGTGAGTTTTAATGTATGAGTTTTGGTGTTGAGTCTTTTTGGCCCACCAGACAGAATGTCCTAGCATCTGTGATACTGCAGAACTCCAGGGCTATATGCTCCGGTATTGAATTGTTTTAAATTCTGATTAATTATTAAATGATTAATCTGTGAGTGGGTTAAAGGGGAAATAGCACCAAATGGGAACTAACTAATTTCCCAAATACTCAGACTAAACTCCTATTGGTTCAGTATTAGTTGATCACACATCTCAGAGTGCAGACTGTGTATTTTTCACCTCTTCTGTAATTAATGGCGCACATCTTTCTGTGTAGTGCACCTTATTGTTCCAGGTCTCAATGAAACCCAGCAGAAACTTCCTCCTCTCCTGACAATAGATGATATACCTCAAGCATCCAGGAAGAAACTGGGTAAGCAGAAATTAACTATGTTTGTTTTGTTCATGAGCAGCGTCCAAAGGGTAACAATGTGAGATCATGTATGCAAGCAAAAAAGTCCCCTTTTCCCTTCCTTTTTTCCTATTTGTCTAATTAATGATTAGCTTGGACTTATGAATCCTTATTCGTATAAATTCAGTTATTATAAAACATCTGAATGGGTTTTTCAGGTATTTTGTGGCCATTTAAAAGGATATGCAGTAGCCTTGATCCATAGAGAAAAGGAAGGAAACCAGTCTTGTTTATGGACTTAAGGGGTTTTGGTTTGGTTTACAACATAACTTACTTCTTTCAGAAGTTCTACCTTTCACTATGTGCCTTTGAAAATAAAAGTTTGTGTGTCAGTTTGAAAGACCATATTTTCAGTGAATTTTAATTATATGAGTTCTGGCTTGAGTATGAGTGAGAAATTGTTTAATTAAGAGATTCTTACTCACTATCTGTAATTAAATTCATAAAAAAGTGGTAGCCAGAAATTAGAACGTTTCAGTTCAGAATTCATGTGTATCTGTAATAATGCCTCTAGAGCATCTTCCACAGATCCCTTGAGTACAGTTCTGGAGCTGATGACTTTTGGCTTGGCTAGTCTTAATACTTAATTTGAACTCCATACAATTAGGTCAGATTTTTTTGCTTTCATAATTCTGCTTTGTCTGATTTAGTCTGTCACTCCATGGCTGGCCATAGCACATTCTCACACTGGCTTGCTTTGCAGTGAGGAAACAGCAGTGCTTGTTCCTGTTAAGATATCATGCATGATTAAGGGTAGAACTACACAGTAGAATAATAATTGAATGCATTTGAGTAAGAATATGTTTGGACTGAGAGTGAGTTCCTTAAAAATTAGTATCTGGAATTATTTACCAGCATTTGACAGACAAATATTGTTATCATCACCTGGGGCTACTGAAAATTTAACGTAAGTTAAAAATGAATTGCAATGTTTGTGTTTCAGAGCATTACTGGTTTTCAGTCATGTTGATAAAGTCAATCACATCATTAACTTGATTACTAGTATTTTCTTAGAACAGCAAGCATACGAAACAAGGTGTTTATCATTACTAGCTTGTTTTTAACCTGTATATGATGTGCAGATAAAGGTACCATTAAAACTCAGTAGACCATATTTTGATGAATCAGTTTTTCATGCTCCTTACTTCTAGTAAATGATATTTTAAGAACTCCATTAGTTTTGGACTACAGTATCTAGAACTTTTTTATTTGTTTTCATTTCATACCAGTAAAATTATCTTTCTGCAGGAAAGCAATGTTGTGTTTGCAGATAGGTCATAAGGTTCAGAAGTGTGAACAGTAAAAATGGCAGAATATGACTGAGTAAAAGATGGGGAAAAAGACAATGGTATCTTCAGTTGTCCTAGAGAAGTCCTCAGCTGGCTGACTATAGAACTTGGATTTCTAAATTTAAAATCTCTGATATCTCTAAAATAGGTAGCTGGTGTGATCCCAGTTTAGAGCTACTCTTTATGGTAGATTACGCAAACATCTTTATGAAAATAACCAGTGCAGACAAATGATGTTTTGTTCTGTTCTGTTTACCGTGTGTTCCTCACCAGAGAACCTGAAGTACATGGGTGTACACACAGGGGACTATGGATTTAAAAGGAGTGTAAAACAGGGCAGATTCATTGACTGGATGGAAAAAAATACTCTGATAAATAATTTAATTGTATAAAATAATTGACAAAAATA
>NW_010415435.1:0-382 GCF_000710305.1 Buceros rhinoceros silvestris
CATCCCAGGCCTCATCACGTATGAGTTTGGAGACTGGGATCAAAGTATAAGGTTTTTTTACAATATTCATCCTGTGCCAACAGGTGAAACAAATCGTTGTTTGGTTCAATGAACAGGAAGAAATCTCCACTGTAAAATGTGTAGCAACACATGATGAGATCAGGTTCTAGAGTGTCAAAACCTCGAGTGGATTCAGGTGGAAGCAAAAATGGTAATTTCCTCCAGGTGTGGTGTCGGTGAGAGGGAGCAGAATTAGGCATCAAAGAGTTCTACGCAGTCTGAGGGACCAGGCTGGGCAGAAGGCCGGCAGGTGCGGCCTGGCACAACTGCCATACCTGTGCCTGGGCCACCGCCTGCACAGCAGCCCCGCTCCCTTCCACCA
>NW_010415435.1:549-913 GCF_000710305.1 Buceros rhinoceros silvestris
TCCTCCCTTGCCTCAACGGGAGCTCAGCCCTACCGGGGTGAAATGCTAACTGTTTTTACGAAGATGTGCGCAGCCTGTCCCCAGCACGACCCGAGCACCAGGCACCCTCCTGGGCCGCCAGCAGGGCGGTGGAGGCTGGGACCCAGCCCTGGCGAGCATGGCGCTGCCTACGGAGTCGCCGAGGATGTGGGAACAGTCTCGGCAGGGCGAGGACTCGCCCGCTCTCGCATCCCTCCCCTACTGATGCCAAGAAAACAACAGAGTCCGAGTGTTCAGGTTTCTTCTCCTCCTTCGGGAGGCACCGCGTTTCCAGCTGTCTGTACTCGCAGGTAAACCGCTGCGCCAGCAAACGCCTGCCCCACCC